>NC_090748.1:26397795-26412795 GCF_036898095.1 Palaemon carinicauda | reverse complement strand
ATTCTTAGGGCACCGCATCACTCCTGAAGGAGTCCATCCCTTCCCTGAGAAGGTAGCAGCCGTTCAGGACTTCCCCATGCTCTCGACCGTCAAAGCTCTGCAGGAATTCTTGGGCATGATCAACTATTATCCACGTTTTCTGCCAGCCATTGCTGCCACTCTTGCTCCCCTCTACACCTCCCTCAAGGACCTGAAGTGGAGTCCCCTTCAAGAAGCTGCCTTCTGCAATGCAAAGAAGGCCCTATCAACTGCTGCGGCTCTCACTTTTCCTATCCCATATGCCCCTCTCCTTCTCTCCACCGATTCCAGCAACATCGCTATTGGTGCAGTACTCGAAACAGCTGGTCAACGGCTCGCCCCGCCCATTGGCCTTCTTCAGCAGAAAACTGTCCAAGGCAGAATCGGGTTATTATACCTCCGATCGAGAATTGCTGGCGGTGCACTTGGCTGTCCATCACTTTCACCATTTCTTAGAAGGTACGTCCTTTGTCATTCGCACAGACCACATACCTCTGGTGAACGCCTTCACTCGACAGTCTGATGCCTGGTCCGGCCGGCAACGCAGACATCTCTCCGCCATGGCTGAATACAATAGCACCCTTCAATACGTCCCTGGGAAAATGAATCCCGTTGCCGATGCCCTGTCAAGAAACACGTTAGCAGCTCTTCAACTGGGATTGGATTACAATGCCCTGGCTAAAGCCCAAGGACAAGATTCAGAGTATCAAGCATGTTGGACATCCTGCACGTCCCTCCGGTGGGAAGACTTCCCCCTCGAAGACTCCAACACCACCCTCCTCTGTGACGTCAGTACTGGTAGACCACGACCTTGGATTCCTGCTCCCATGCGCCGGAAGGTGTTTGATTTCATTCACGGCCTTTCACATCCCTCGTGCCGTTCTACTGCATAGGTGCTGAAGACGAAGTTCATTTGGCACGGCATTTCTAAGGATGCTAAGGATTGGGTCCGCGCCTGTACTTCTTGCCAAACTTCCAAAGTACATAGACACACGGATTCAGGAGTGGGCACCTATCCTCAACCTCAGCGTCGTTTCGCACATACGTCGACGTTGTAGGCCCCCTACCCACATCACAAGGACATCGTTACCTGTTTACCGTCATCGACCGCTCCACTCGTTGGCCTGAAGCCATTCCCATGGAAACTGCAACGTCCGCCTCATGTACATCTGCCTTTCTCTCAGGATGGATTGCAAGATTCGGTATCCCTGAGCATATTACTTTTGACAGGGGTACCACTTTAACCTCTCTATTGTGGACATCATTAGCGAATTTCCTGGGCATCACCCTACATTAGACAACGGCCTACAACCCAGCTGCCAATGGAATGGTTGAACGATTTCATCGCACCCTCAAAGCAGCTTTGATATCCTGCTGCAAGGATTCCAACTGGTTTACTCAGCTTCCCTGGGTCCTCCAGGGACTAAGGACCACTCCTAAGGACGCCCTCGACATCTCGGTAGCTGAAATGGTGTATGGCGACCCGTTGGACGTCCCTGCCGAATTTTTTCCTTCTACAACCTCCTCCAACGATCTCCAGTGCATACGTCACGTCGTGGGAAAATTAACTCCATGCCGACAGACTTACAAGCCCCCAGCGAAGCATCACATACCAACAGACTTGCACTCTGCAAAGCACGTCTTCCTACGCAACGACACCAGCAAGCCACCACTAACGCCCCCTTACACGGGCCCTTTCTTTGCGATCCGATGCAGTCCGAAAGCATTTCTCCTAAATATTCGGGGCAAAGAAGACTGGGTCTCCATTGATCGTCTAAAACCTGCTTATCTTCTGCCAGATGACCCGCCTACAGTTCGCCTCTTTAGATCAGGGCGCCCTATTTAACATGTACAGTATGTCATATTTAGGGGGGGGGGAGCCATGTACCAACCGTGTTTCACACAATTGTACATAATTCCTTTTGTATATATTTTGCTTGTATCTTCGCTCTTCCCTCGTACTAAAACGAACATGAACATTCATGTCTGGTATTTCCTCTGTGATATTGTCTGTCTTGTGAACTTGTTATGTCCTGTTGCCTTGAGGTTTTGTATATAAGGAGTGTGTTCCACAATAATATAACTCAGTCGTTTCCAATCTGCCTTTGAGTTCACACCCTTACTCGGCGCCGGCACACTATGTTGATAAAATGTCAGAAATTTTTGTGACGAAGAAAATTATTCCCTTCTTAATTTGAACCCACTTGAATAGGTCAATAATGATTTTAACAAGAAAATAAAAACCTTGTTACGAGGAAAAGATGGATTGATTAAAAGGTTTTATACTGTTTGTGCATCGTTGCCTTATACGTCCGGGTTAATCATATCATACAAGCCTAATAATCCAGTTTGACCGATAATTAGTTTTGTGGGGTCATCGGTGTATAACCTATCAAAATGGCTAGTTAAGGAGTTGTCCCCCTTGTTAGGAAAAATTTATGGCTTCTCTGTGAAAAATAATGTTTATTTCCTTAATTGTCTAAGAAGTTACAATATTGATTTTGAATTTAATATGATAAGTTTTGACGTAACATCACTTTTTACTAAAGTTCCAGTTGTTGATTTTTTAACCGAAGAATTGTCTAATTATGAATTTTCTCTGCCATGTAATACTATGTTTGAATTGATTAAACTGTACATCGAAGATTGTAAATTTACTCTTAATGGGAATTTTTTTGAGCAAAGATTTGGAATGGCAATGGGTAGCCCTTTATGACTTCTTTTAGGTAATATTTATATGGATTTTTTTAAGAAGAAGCTTTTAGTGAATATTTTGCCGGGAAGAGTTTTGTGGATTCGCTATGTTGATGACATTTTTTGTATATGACCTTTATATGAAGATGTATCTGTTTTTTTACTTAGACTAAACTCACTAGTTCCTTCTATTAATTTTACAATTGAGGAAGAAAGAAGTTCTCTTCTGCCCTTTTTAGACGTAAATGTTCATAGACATAATAATAGATTCAAGTTTAGCGTTTTTAGAAAACTCACCAATGTATCGTCTTTCATTCATTTATTCTAATCACCATATTAAAGTAAAACTCTCGGTTTTTTTCCTCAATGTTTTTGATAGCTCTTAGAGTTTGTTCCCCAGAATTTTTAGATGATGAGTTTTTAAGAATATAAGATATTGCCTTTAATTTTAAGTATCCTAGATTCTCAGTTGACATAGCATTACAAAACGACAAAAAAAAAAAAACTTATTATGCAATTGACAATGTAACATCTTTTAATTATGATAATTTATTAGTTTTACTGTATAATGATAGATTTCTCTGTCTACCAAAAAATTTAAGATGTTTTAAGGTTAATGTTGTTTTTAGAAATTCTTCTACTATAAAGTGTATTTTGATAAAGGACTCTTCGTGTAATAGTGTAGGCTGCATTTATAAAATTCCATATAGTGGTCGTAATTTTGAATATATTGGGCAAAGTGGTAAAATGCTGGCAACAAGGATAAATCAACATAAATACTGCGTTCGAGTTGGTAATATGTCTAACGCACTATTCGTTCACATGAATGAATATAATAATTTGATAGACTGGAAGAACTCTAAAGAGCTGCTAATCTGTAAAGATGTTGTGAAGAGAAATATTATAGAATCAAGTAATATGAAGATTATGTTAGATTGTGTTTTTAATATTAGTGCAGGTTTATATAAATTGGATAATTTCCCCATGACCAATATTGTTCAACAATTCAGAATTATATAATTTGTGTTTACCTTTTTTTGTGTTCATGACCAGTTTACGTTCAAGTACAGATTTTGGCTGTTGGTTGTTTGATTGTTTAACAATACTAGTTAGCTGACTAGGATTTCAATCATTACTCTACTGTTCAAAAAGAAAGAAAAAATGTTTTTGTTTTTATCGTATTTTACTTAATGATGTTCTTCAACTATGTCTCACTTTTTATTGTACCCTGAAGAAGTGTACCGAAATGCACGAAAGCGCTTGGTACTAAAGCTTTTTATTATTTCCTACTGGCTTTTGCGTATACCAAGTCACGTGATCCTTGTGGCAGTAATGCATTATGGATGCCAGGCGCCTCTTCACGATTATTGCTACATTTTAGATACTCTACCCGTCACAGCTACCTCTTGTGACTGTATTTCGTTCTTCTCTTATCAAAGCCCACAAGCTGAAGTTGCAACTTGAATTTCTACGTAAGTGTTTGAATGAACTTGTTATGCTTAGATCTTTTTTATCGAAGAAACATCGCCATCTTTCAGACAAACCATTTGAGGAATATCAACGACTTATTCTGCAGAAATAAATTGAGTTAACAAAAGTGGATGTTGAAGAAAATTTCAGACTGCTAAGATCCAAAAGATATATTTTTAATCAAGCCATCCCGTCTGATTGGAAGCCACAGTTACTTGATTATTGTTATGATAAACTGAGAAACAAGTGTCGTCATTTGAAGAGCTGACTCGATCGTAAACTTGAACGTCTCATAGAAAACAGTGATTGGAACAAGAAAGCTAACCCACGATTTATTTGCAATCTTTCAGATAAAGTATTAGATAATGTTACTATCGCAGCTCTTGGGTATGGTATCAACTTTTCTGTTTGCAATAAAAATGTTGATTGGGTAGAAATAGGTAAATCATTTTGTAATTTGGAAAAATTTGGATCATTGTCTAATGAAGATTTTAATATTTGTATAGGTATAGTTTATGGGGCTTCCTCTGTTAAATGTTACGCTAATGTTCCCAATAGGTTTTTAAATGCTTACAGAAAACTAAAATAGGAAGAAAATCTTCATATAACAAAAGCAGACAAATGTAATACACTTGTATTGATGAATAAGAATGACTATGTTGATAAAATGTTGGAAATTTTAGGTAACGA
The DNA here is from genome assembly GCF_036898095.1 of Palaemon carinicauda. NCBI lineage: Eukaryota > Metazoa > Arthropoda > Malacostraca > Decapoda > Palaemonidae > Palaemon > Palaemon carinicauda. The sequence continues at coordinate 26,407,923 of NC_090748.1, read as the reverse complement.
GGAATCTTATTTCATTCTTAATTTGAACCCACTTAAAAAGGTCAATAATGATTTTAATAAGAAAATAAATATATTGTTACGAGGAAAAGATGGATTGATTAAAAGGTTTTGTATTGTGTGTGCGTCTTTGCCTTATATGTACGGGTTAATCTAAACACATAAGCCTAATAATCCAGTTCGACCGATAATTAGTTCTGTGGGGTCATCGTTGTATAACCTATCAAAATGGCTAGTTAAGGTGTTGTCCCCCATGTTGGGAAACATTTATGATTTCTCTGTGGAAAATAATGTTGATTTCCTTAATCGTCTAAGAAGTTACAATATTGATTTTGAATTTAAAATAAGTTTTGACGTAACATCACTTTTTACTAAAGTTCCAGTTGTTGATTTTTTAACCGAAGAATTGTCTAATTATGAATTTTCTCTGCCATGTAATACTATGTTTGAATTGATTAAACTGTACATCGAAGATTGTAAATTTACTCTTAATGGGAATTTTTATGAGCAAAGATTTGGAATGGCAATGGGTAACCCTTTATCACCTCTTTTAGGTAATATTTATATGGATTTTTTTTGAGAGGAAGCTTTTAGTGAATATTTTGTCGGGAAGAGTTTTGTGGATTCGCTATGTTGATGATATTTTTTGTATATGGCCTTTAAATGAAGATGTATCTGTTTTTTTACTTAGACTAAACTCACTGGTTCCCTCTATTAATTTTATAATTGAGGAAGAAAGAAGTTCTCTTCTGCCCTTTTTAGACGTAAATGTTCATAGACATAATAATAGATTCAAGTTTAGTGTTTTTAGAAAACTCACCAATGTATCGTCTTACATTCAATTATTCTAATCACCATATTAAAGTAAAATCTCTGTTTTTTTCTCAATGTTTTTGGTAGCTCTTAGAGTTTGTTGCCCAGAATTTTTAGATGATGAGTTTTTAGGAATATACGATATTGCCTTTAATTTTAAGTATCCTAGATTCTTAGTAGACATAGATTTACAAAACGCCCAAAAAAAAACTTATTATGCAATTGACAATGTAACATCTTTTAATCATGATAATATATTAGTTTTACCGTATAATGATAGTTTTCTCTGTCTACCAAAAAATTTAAGATGTTTTAAGGTTAATGTTGTTTTTAGAAATTTTTCTACTATAAAGTGTATTTTGATAGAGAACACTTCGTGTAATAGTGTAGGCTGCATATATAAAATTCCATATAGTGGTCGTAATTTTGAATATATTGGGCAAAGTGGTAAAATGCTGGCAACAAGGATAAATCAACATAAATACTGCGTTCGAGTTGGTAATATGTCTAACGCACTATTCGTTCACATGAATGAATATAATAATTTGATAGACTGGAAGAACTCTAAAGAGCTGCTAATCTGTTAAGATGTTGTGAAGAGAAATATCATAGAATCAAGTATTATAAAGATAAAGTCGGATTGTGTTTTTAATATAAGTGCTGGTTTATATAAATTGGATAATTTCCCCATGACCAATGTTGTTCAAAGATTCAGAATTATATAATTTGTGTTTACCTTTTTTTATGTTTATGACCAGTTTACGTTCAAGTACAGATTTTGGCTATTGGTTGTTTGACTCTCTTGTGCTCCAAGGACGATCCTTCGAAACCTTTGGAACCCCACAAAACCTCCCAAAAACCTCTTGCAATGTTATTGAAAGCTTGGTCCGGAAACTCAAAGGAAAACATCCAGATATAGCCCTTCGTTTTCAACTATCCTAAATAAAAGGGTTGGTTCGAAAATCTTCCAGGGCTATTTACAGCTGACGATTAAAGCTTTTCTCTTTTATTCAGGGTACGAATGAATGAAATACAATTGATTATATGTCCTTCTGCTATATCGTATATCAGCATTTATTGGGTATAAAGAGCGAACCCTTTATATTGGGATACCTAAAGTTATGTTTTATCTTCATATCTTGTTCCATCTACGAACCTTGTGTAAAGTGTAACTACAGATCTTTTTTTATACATACATACATACATACATACATACATACATACATACATTGTTACAACCTACCAGGTTGTAATGCAGGTTCTTTCAAGATATTTACATTCTCAAGCATTGCAGTCGGTAAATGTGCGTCGGTGATAAGGAAGGACGAAAACAGAGACCCAAGAAAACTTAACAATATTTATTATAAACTAGAACAATGACTTAAATCAACCTTGTGAGATAAAATACACTTAATTGTTCAAAATATTCATGAGAACCAATAGCTGGTTCTCGGGAACTCACAAGAAAAAAAAACCTAAAGCTATTACACTAAGCCCTAAACATGAGAAAATTCCAAGAGAGAAAACACTTAATAATAACAAGGTGGATCCAAATACAGTTAGCCAAAATCATTAACCTAATAATAAAAAGGAAGAAGGAAGTAGGAGATGAAAACAATGAAAACCTTAATATTCCTACCTATCTTACAAAAGTATACAATACAGAATTAAACAGTTACACAACATAACAATAAAACTCGTACATATAGAAATAGACAAATAATAATATATATAACTTCACCTCAAGTGAAGTACAGAAGCGTTTAGTACAGGGCCGTACTTAATTCATCAAGCCGCTCAACGGAAGGGTAAAACTGTACGCCAGGCATTGAAGGGCAATACACTTCCCTATACAAGAGGAACGATAATTTGTCTTACCTGGCGTCAGCCTCCCTACTTATCACCTCACAAGCCAGTTTGCTCTCATACTCGTACACAGCTGGACTGGATGAATACAGCCAGTAAAATCAAGGTTCAGTGTCGGGAAACAGCGTCGACAAAATTCCCGTACAAATCCTCCGACGGGAACAAGTGGCAGAAAACTATCGTCGCAGATGACTGAGCATCTACTAAACACTCAACAGAAGTGCGGAAGTAACAGCCAAAGTCGTCCTCCAAGACGGGAAATAGTGTCGGTGAGAGCTTGTCAAGGCCCGAACTGCCTTCACCGGTCGACCATGTCCACTCATCACCTCCCCAGCGTTCATCAACACTCACATCAAAAAAGATAACAATCGTTAAAACGATAGTCCACTAATACACAAAGGAGGAGGAGGAGGCGCAAAAAAAAAAAAAACACTATTAAACAATCGGAGAGCCACTTAACTTACATTAACACCATAGTAAACAAACAACAAAAATACTTTAACTTAAAAGAAAAACAAGGCTGATTTAAATAAAACAAAGAAATAATTTTACGTTAACCTAATACCTTCCTCCCCAAAACAAAACAAAATTATTCACATAGAATACATTTTTTTTTTTTTAAATTAGATACTCTAAAAATGCTGAAATGAAAAGGAATTAACAATGTTATAGAAATACAAAACCTGAAAAGAAGTTATAAATATAACAATACACATGTAAAAAAAAAAAACAACACATTGCATCATGAAGAAGACTTAACAAATCAGAAAGTGGAACTCTTAAATTAAAGGCTAAACTATACCTCCAACGAGTACAAAATAACAGAAAAAAATTGATAGACCTTACTAAGGTTGAACTTACAAAAACAACGCACTTAACCAAACCTACATATAAACTAAACTCTAAGATAAGGACTCACTCATACTCACACCCATACTGGCCATTAGATTTTACTATGGAAAAATAGTTTTATACAAACCCAATGAAGACACCAGAAGGGCGAGGGAGGGACAAAAGCCAAGATTACATACGAGAAAGGGCATCAGGAATACGATTCTCCGATCCCTTAATATGTTTTATAACCAGAGTGAATTCCTGCAACTGCAAAGCCCATCTCAAAATTCTCTGATTGGACCCTTTCATCCTTTCTATGAACACTAGAGGATTGTGATCAGTCCAAATCTCTATCGGGAAGGAGAAATTGGTCACATAGGGTTTAAAATGTAACAAAGTACGAACCAAGGCTAAGGCCTCCTTCTCGATAGTTGAATACCGTTTCTCTGCTGCCAATAGTTTACGGCTAAAGTAAGACACGGGAAGTACCTCTCCAGCCCCATTTCTCTGAAATAGGACACCTCCAATGCCCACATCACTAGCATCCACCGCGATAATGAAAGGTTTCTGAAAATCAGGGGACATTAATATTGGGTTTGATATCAGCACCAGCTTGAGTTTAATAAAAGACTCCTCACATTGAGGAGACCACGCAAATTTATGTCCTTTCTCCAATAACTTAGCAAGCGGCTGAGCAATGTCCGAGAAGTTTCGCACAAACCTTCTATAATAACCCGTCATTCCAAGGACTCTCCGAACTTCCCCGACATTACTCGGCCTCTTCAAATTTAAAATGGCATCGAGATTGGCTTGTTTAGGGGCTACCTGACCCAAACCAACCTCATGACCCAAATAGCACACTTTGGCTTTACCAAATTCACACTTACCCAAGTTCACAACAAGACCGGCATCCCTCAAAGCTTCAAACACTTTTCTCAATCTTACTATATGAGTTTGCCAATCATTGCTGTGAACAACTAAATCATCATTATAAATCTCAGTGCCTTTCAACCCACAAATGACTTTGTTCATAAGCCTCTGAAAGGTGCATGCAGCATTTTTAATCCCAAAGGGCATCACTTTACATTCGTAAAGCCCAAAGGGAGTTACAAATGCTGAAATTTCCCGGGCTCGATCAGACAGGGGCACTTGCCAATATCCTTTCAGCAAATCCAACTTGGTTATGAATTTTGCAGACCCTATCTGATCGAGACTGTTGTCAATGCGAGGCAAAGGAAAAAAAAAAAAAAAAAAAAAAAAAAAAAAAAAAAAAAAAAAAAAAAAAAAAAGTCATTTTTGGTACTGGCATTAACTTTACGGTAATCCACACACATTCTGTACTTTCCATCAGACTTTTTAACTAAAACTATCCTAGAGCTCCAAGGACTTATCGAAGGTTGGATGAGGTCATGTTTCAGCATATACTTTATTTCCTCCTCGACTATGTCCCTTTTCACTGGATTTAGTCGATAAGGACTCTGCTTTACAGGGGAAGCACTGCCCACATCCACATCATGCTGAAGCAACCTCGTCCTACCTGGCGAACTATGAAATACTTCTGAAAAAGAACAGATTGAATTAATAATGTCCCTTTTCTGGGTAACTTCCAGATGGCCAAGCTCTCTTTCCAAAACCTCTAGATTTTGAATGTTATTAAAGAGAGCATCCGAAGATACGTGACCAACTAAGTCCTCAAAGTTATCCTCTGGAGACTCTACTTCTACAGACACAGGTTCACACACTATAGCTAAAGGATCCCTACCACATGAAATATAAGATTTTAATCTATTAATATGAAAGACCCGGCACTTTCGTTTGGTCCCGGGGGCTTCAATTTCATAATTCACCTCAGACACTTTTCTCAAAACCTTCCAGGGCCCCTTATACCTTGGCTCGAGGAAATTGTCTGAGTCTGTACTCAACACCAATACCAATTCCCCAGGCTCAAACGATCGCACCTTGGTTTTCTTATCAAAATTTGATTTCATGACTAATTGGGAGGAAGCCAAATTTTCTCTTGCAAATTTCCACGCAATGGCTAACTTTTTTCGTAAATCCTCTACAAAGTTCATCACATTAATTTCCTCTTTCTGACGAGATGATAACAATTCATGGAAAATTTCCAACGGACCACGTACTTTGTGTCCATAGATCAGCTCAAAGGGAGCTACACCTGTAAATGCATTTGGATGGTTCCTTATGGCAAAGAGAGCAAAGGGAAGTCCTTTTTCCCAATCCTCTCCTTGTTCATAGCAGTATTTTTTAAAAACTGATTTAAGTGTCTGGTGGAATCTTTCCCCCACACCCTGACTCTCGGGATGGTAAGGTACGCTGGTAGTGCACTGAATGGCCAGTTCAGCACACTTACCCCTAAATACCTTGCTCATAAAATTCGTCCCACAGTCGGTCTGAATTTTACGAGGAAGTCCGTATCGGGAGAAAAATTCAACGAGCTTCTCAAATACTGCATTGGAGGTTATCTTTTTCATTAGAAATGCTTCAGGAAATCTAGAAGCTCGGTCCATGATGGTCAGGAGATGAGTAAACCCAGTCTTTGTTCTGGGCAAAGGCCCCACCACATCTATAACCAATTCCACAAAAGGTTCCCCAATTGCAGGAATGGGATTTAGAGGTGCTTTAGGGATCACTTAATTGGGCTTTCCCATCACCTTACAAACCTCGCAATTACTAACAAATTGTTTCACTGATGATTTCAATCCTGGCCACCAAAAACATTTCGCTAATCTTTTGAACGTCTTAAGCACTCCAAAGTGACCAGAAAAAGAATCATCATATGACAACTTCAAAACAGACTCCCTAAATTGTGAGGGAACCACAATTTGTTCCACTCGAGAAGTTTTGTTCAGATCATGTGTAGATGGACAACTAATTCGATATAACAAACCTTTCATTACACAAAACCTCGGTTTAGTTAAATCGGCAGTGTCACCCAACTCAAAATCAAACTCTTGTTTCTGAGCCTCAATAAACGTTAAACGGTCCCAATCAAGTTGCAAGATATTACTAGTACTACTAGGACTACCTACTGGCCCGGGCCTTTCTAACTCTACTTCTAAACTACTTAAATCTAAGTCATCATCATTTATCAAATCAGCTGCCTTAGCGGAGGCCCGAGTCACCACCGTCACAGGAAAAGATTTCACAGTCAAAATAGGGAATAATTCCAGACCCCTATGGTCTACCATGTCATTTCCTAAAATACCATCTATATTTGGAATAGGGAGATTCTCCACCACAGCCAACTCCGTTACCTCATTATACCCAGGGAAGGATAATTCAACTTCCACCAATGGAGCTGAAACCACAGTATTCGGGAAACTTCCCAGAATTACATATTTCATTGAATATTCAACTAAACCATTTAAAGATTCCCTTAATACTAAAGACCGAGCTGACCCTGTGTCTCGTAAAAATTTTACCTTTAGAACTCCTGAATTCTTAACCAGTCTACCAGGCCATATATATTTATCATAGAGTCATGAAGGTCTATTACCAGTTGGTTTTACATTGCTGTCATCACTACTATTTACATTGCTACCTTCCGTTACCGGTGGATTCTCAACCTTGGGAGTAATAGGAACAGTCTTATTGGTAATTACATATATAGGGTTGTCAATATTGTTATTATTTCTCTCCAGATACCTCCTCCTGGCATTACACTGAGCTTGATAATGTCCAGGCTTATTGCACCAAAAACAGGTCCCATTAACTTTGCTCACATTACCAGACACCACCCTGTTTTTGGAGAAGAATCTAGAGGGCCCTCCATTAGAAATATTTCCTCGAGTCTTCTCATTCTTATAATAGATTGGAACACCGGAATGCTTTACCCTGTTGTTAGCTACATTATTAGATTTATTATTACCATCATTTGGCTTGGCAGACTGGAAATCTATACCCTGAGACCCAAAATTGCCGGACCCTGCTCGATGGTTAAAATAAATTCATCGGCAATCTGAGCCGCTTTACTTAGACTGACTGCTTTCACCTCTTCCAAATATATCCTCAGTTCTTTGCTACAATACTTCTTAAATTCTTCCATCAACATTAATTCCCTCAAGGAGGAGAAAGAGACTACCTGACGACTCTTCAGCCAATTATCAAATTGCTCCTCCTTGAGCCTAGCAAACTCAACATATGAAACAGAAGCATGCTTACTAAAATTTCTAAATTTTAGACGATAGGCCTCAGGGACAAGATCATAAGCCTTGAGGACCAACGCCTTTACTTTACCATAATCACGGGCTACACCCTCCTCCAAAGAATTATAAACTCTGATTGCCTTGCCCACCATCCTACAATGAATTAAGACTGTCCACATCTCGGCGGGCCAAGACAACCTGGTAGCAACCCGTTCAAATGCTTTAAAAAATTCAGGCACATTTCTTTCATCAAATAAAGGGACTAACTTCAGAGCTGCCCCTATATTAAATTTATCAGCATATGGTCCACAGGGAGTACTTAATTTATTAGGAAAGCTTTGTAACCTAGCCAAATCCAAATTTACATTAGCCATCTTTAGCTCATGTCGCCTCACCTTCTCGTTCTCTTCAAACTCAAGTTTCACTAACTATCATCTTGCAAATTAATCTATATTCATTGTCCTCTTGGGACAACACAGGCTGCACTGGGAATACATTCTCCGGGACAGATTTTTCTACAACAAATGGGTTTGTAGACACGTTAGCTTTATCCTGCAATTTAGCATTTCCTTCAAAAATAGTTCCAGTACGAGGGGGGTCCTCAAACAAAGAAAGGCCTAGATTCACACTCACATCATCAATCATACTAGCCTCATGCTCTGAACCACTATCACCAACACTGTCAAAATCCCTAGCTAAATTCTCTCCTTCAGCTATACCCTGAGCTACCTTACTCTCTACAGCTAACAACAACTGGGCCTTAGTGTTCGCAGCCCTAAGTGGGACACCTAACCAGCGAGCACAACTCACCAAACACTCTTTACTCAATACAGGAAGATGCCTAAGGCAATCTGCCGACCCCAAAAATTCTGCTGGATCAAAAATATATTTTTCCATGATTCCAAAATTAAAGGGGGAGTAAGGCAACACACTAAACAATAACAAATATTGGTAAATCCACTGAGCACTGATCCGCCAACCAAACCACCGAGTACACCCGAGTGCAATCCTGTCACGGTCGCCAACTGTTACAACCTACCAGGTTGTAATGCAGGTTCTTTCAAGATATTTACATTCTCAAGGATTGCAGTCGGTACATGTGCGTCGGTGATAAGGAAGGACGAAAACAGAGACCCAAGAAAACTTAACAATATTTATTATAAACTAGAACAATGACTTAAATCAACCTTGTGAGATAAAATACACTTAATTGTACAAAATATTCATGAGAACCAATAGCTGGTTCTCGGGAACTCACAAGAAAAAAAACCTAAAGCTATTACACTAAGCCCTAAACATGAGAAAATTCCAAGAGAGAAAACACTTAATAATAACAAGGTGGATCCAAATACAGCTAGCCAAAATCATTAACCTAATAATAAAAAGGAAGAAGGAAGTAGGAGATGAAAACAATGAAAACTTTAATATTCCTACTTATCTTACAAAACTAAACAATACAGAATTAAACAGTTACACAACATAACAATAAAACTCGTACATATAGAAATAGACAAATAATAATATATATAACTTCACCTCAAGTGAAGTACAGAAGCGTTTAGTACAGGGCCGTAATTAATTCATCAAGCCGCTCAACGGAAGGGTAAAACTGTACGCCAGGCATTGAAGGGCAATACACTTCCCTATACAAGAGGAACGATAATTTGTCTTACCTGGCGTCAGCCTCCCTACTTATCACCTCACTAGCCAGTTTGCTCTCATACTCGTACACAGCTGGACTGGATGAATACGGCCAGTAAAATCAAGGTTCAGTGTCGGGAAACAGCGTCGACACAATTCCCGTACAAATCCTCCGACGGGAACAAGTGGCAGAAAACTATCGTCGCAGATGACTGAGCATCTGCTAAACACTCGACAGAAGTGCGGAAGTAACAGCCAAAGTCGTCCTCCAAGTCACAATAAATGCTGAGACGGGAAATAGTGTCGGTGAGAGATTGTCAAGGCCCGAACTGCCTTCACCGGTCGACCATGTCCACTCATCACCTTCCCAGCGTTCATCAACACTCACAGCAAAAAAAATAACAATCGTTGAAACGATAGTCCACCAATACACAAAGGAAGAGGAGGCGCAAAAAAAACACTATTAAACAATCGGAGAGCCACTTAACTTACATTAACACCATAGTAAACAAACAAAAAAAATACTTTAACTTAAAAGAAAAACAAGGCTGATTTAAATAAAACAAAGAAATAATTTTACGTTAACATAATATACATACATACATACATATATATATATATATATATATATATATATATATATATATATATATATATATATATATATATATATATATTACTTTAGTTCTGTACTTCATTTCATAAGTTCAAATAGCAATTGATTCAGGATATCAGTGTTATTTCTCAGAATAAAGGTGTACTGTATGCAGTTAGATGGAAGAGGCGTAGACATTCTTCATTACTTCACAAATCA
>NC_090748.1:26392795-26395295 GCF_036898095.1 Palaemon carinicauda | reverse complement strand
CATAGTTTTATGGAGGCTATGCGAGGGCATGCATGCATGCACATAGCAACCTGGAGTGTTGTGGTGACTCTCGAGGAAAGTTCTGTCCGTACAAGAGTTCTTGAAAACTTGGTTAAAATTAATGACTCGCCAGTGACCGGGGGTGGGGATTGCCCTCCCTTGGGTACAAACTTCCGGTGGGACTGAGTGCTCCCTTGAGCAAAGTTACTGTTTATGGGGATTAAGAAAAAAAAATAGGATTTCCTTATACTAGTTGAAAAAGTTAATATTACTAACAATTGAGACTTTAAAGTAGCAAGAGAATTTTTGCATGGAAACAGTATTGATATAAACATGGAATAAATGGAAAAACAAACCGATACCGTTCTGTGACGTTATACTTTATTTTTGCATTCGCCGAGTCGTAAGTGCAAAATTTATTGGCGACCATATTTTGATTCTAGAGAGTTTATATATTGATATATAATAATGAAGTTTATTGCCAAGGATTAATTAAAAATTCAAACTAGTATAAAATAACCATGGAGAAGGAAACAATGGGATAGCACTTGCTCTCCAGAAACTGTAAGTCATAAAAAAAGCCATTTCACGTCATCATTAAAGTGATAATCACTTTTAAAAATTATCCCTTTTAACCAGATTCTGTGAATATAAATTACATTTTCTAACTCAGAAGTATTTACCATTGCCTAGGATGTAAAATAGTAATGTTGGTTTACTCACCATATTCCAAGGTTGTGGAACATCTAGCAGAGGTTAACTATTAACTATCATTGCGTGAAATTGTGTATAGTAGTGATCAATTATTAATTAACCTGAGATTGTATCATCAATTTTAGACTCCAAATAACAAATATCAAACCGCCTTTATCAATATATTAGGTATGGTACGCTTTATGTATATTCCTCATTTATATATAAATATTATAAAACTTCCAATGGTATTCTTGTGTTATTTATTGTAATATCACCCCCCCCCCCTTTTTTTTTTCAAAATCTTTCGCCTTATGTCTCTCTGGGACCACAGAGAAAATTCTGCTTCAGTTTTTCCTTTACCAAATCTTCCTGATTTCTCAATCACATCACGTCTTTAGATATCGTACGTTTTCAGCCTTTATTATTATGTACATGAAATACAAAAATATAGCCGTCACTGTTGTTTCTGTTATCATTTTCACATATACCATCATTAATAATCTTGAATCTATGTATTAGTATATACATTTGTTATAAATTTATAACAACATGATGGCCACTATTCTGATCTAGAATTTTTTTTTATCTATTCTGTAAATCACCCAACGTATTCTCTATTTATTATCAAGATGGTAGCTTTTCAAAAACATGTGTATTGGTAAATATACCATTTTCCTCTCTTTTATCCTCCATAATTATTACATGAATTTATCCTCCATCTCTTAAAACACTGTAGAGCACCACTCGTACTCTCATTATCTTCAAATGTTTATTTTATAGCCTTTAATGCATTCAAAGTAAATCTCTAATATCTTTATTACTTTATCATGAGACTCAGTTAGCTCTCTTTTCCTTAAAAACAACGGTTACTCTGCGTTCTATATATAGTTTTTTTCTCCACAGCCTTCCACCTATAACAGGCTATCGCCCAAAGTTTTCTCATCATGGCCTCCATAAATATTTTGTTCATTCAGAAAAACATCACTTATGAATTTATGAACATCAATTTGATATCAAATGAAACAGCCTCTTGTCTCTATAATTTGATAAGGTTGTCGAATTTATTTTTTAAATGTTTCGTAGGATTTCGAAAATTTATCTCGACCCTTCTCATGACATTCCTTCATTTAAAATTGAACAGGAAGTTTTCTGCTAAAATAACTTAGTCATTCATTCATATTCGACACACTTTACGACGACATATTCCGCCAAATAGTATCTTTGGGTATTCCCTTATCTAACTTCACACTTTGCATAGACAAATCATTCCTTCAACTTCACTCAAAGACATAGTATAGTTACTATACACATTACTTGACATCTCTCTCTCTCTCTCTCTCTCTCTCTCTCTCTCTCTCTCCTCTCTCTCTCTCTCTCTCTCTCTCTCTCTCTGGGTACTTATTACAAGCTACACTTTTGCTGTTTCATGAATATTATCAAGTTGGTGATTACTCATCATTATATGTGGCTCTTCTCATTCATAGTTTCTTTAGAACACTTGGTACGCGTAAAAATCCCTTCTTTAATTAATTTTTTTTCAAGTTATTAATCCTTCCATTTTTATTCACCAAAGAAATGTATTCTCTTTTTTCCTGAAAAAACTAGTCTGTTTTCCCTTTTTAAATGATTATCTCTTTGATATTCTGTTGCTGTTTCTACGCGTTATTCATAAATTTGGGAGGGGAAACGCTACCAGACCCAAACGACCATTCCCTTACTTTAATTCTACAACCTGTGAGACCTTATTAAAGAATCACTTTTGGAGGATAATATCATCAGTACCAAGTAGCTGATAACAACGTCC
>NC_090748.1:26380295-26385295 GCF_036898095.1 Palaemon carinicauda | reverse complement strand
TTCCTCTAGAAAGTCTATGCTGGCTTTCGAAATCCCGAAACGCTTTCTCACCGCTAGGGAGAGAAAATCATGAGCTGCAGGGTCCAGGTTTTCTGCAATGAAGCGCAGACAGTAGACTTCTGGACTCGCTGGGTCAGAACTGGATCTGGTAGCGGTAGAAACTTCAGCCGTAGTTCCAATGCCAGGGGGAACCACACGCTGTTCGGCCACTTGTGGGCCACTTGAAGGATCTCAATTTGTTGAGGACCCTCAACAGAAGGTTGTGAGGAGGGAACAGATAAATCCTGGACCATCTGTTCCAGTCAAGGGACATCGCGTCCACTGCTTCCGCTAAGGGGTCCTCGTACGGGGACACGTACAGGGGCAACTTCTTGTTGTCTTTCGTCGCAAAGAGGTCTATCTGCAGTTCTGGGACTTGACTCAAGATGAAGGAGAATGATCCTGCGTCTAGGGACCATTCCGACTCTATCGGTGTGAACCTGGATAGAGCGTCCGCTGTCACATTGCGGACTCCTTGAAGGTGAACTGCCGACAGGTACCACTTCTTCTTTTCCGCCAATCGGAAGATGGCCAACATCACCTGGTTGAGAGGTGGTGATTTTGATCCATGTCGATTCAAGCATCTCACAACTACCTCGCTGTCCAGCACCAACTATATGTGGATCGAGTGACGCGGGGAGACTTTCTTTAAGGTAAGGAGCACTACCATAGCTTGTAGAAAGTTTATGAGAAAGGTCTTGAATAGCTTGGACCAAGTCCCCTGGACTTTTTTCCGATGAGAGTGACCTCCCCATCCCTCCTTCGAGGCGTCTGAGTGAATTGTCACCGCCGGGGGAGGTGGCTGAAGAAGAACCGACTTCTTTAGATGTCTGGCTTGGGACCAAGGCCTGAGAAGAGTACGTAGACGAAACTGAACTAGTCTTCTCAGATCTCTTCGCGCGTTTGATGCATAACTTCTCCAAACTCCGGTTGCATCCTTTAGCTGTGCTCTTAGCACCGGGTCTGTCACCGAAGCAAACTGGAGAGAATCCAGTACTCTCTCCTGCTCGCGTCTTGATATCCTTTCGGAATCTAGAAGTCTCTTGACAGAACCCGCTATCGCCTTCCTTTTCTTCGCCGGGATGGAGAAACGGTGTGACATTAGGTCCCAGTGGATTCCCAGCCACTGGAACTTTTGAGATGGAGAAAGTCGAGACTTTTTTCTGCTGATCTTGAAGCCTAGATACTCTAGGAACTGGATCACATGAATGGAAGCTTGCAAGCATTCTGTCTTGGATGCTGCCCACACCAGCCAGTCGTCCAGGTAGGCTACTACCTGAATTCCCTTTAGGCATAATTGCTTGAGAGCTACGCTCGCAAGCTTCGTGAAGATCCTTGGAGCTATATTTAGCCCGAATGGCATGGCTCTGAAGGCGTATAGCCTTCGTTGTAGCTTGAACCCTAGGTAGGGGGAGAGTCGGCGGTAGATTGGAACGTGCCAATAGGTGTCTGACAAGTCTATGGAGACGGTATATGCCCTCTTGGGCAGTAACGTCCTTATGTGTTGCAGTGTTAGCATCTTGAACTTGCAGTTCACTATGAACTTGTTGAGTGGCGACAAGTCCAGAATGACTCTGAGTTTTTCCGAGTCCTACTTGGGAACAAAAAACAGCCTCCCTTGGAATTTGATGGACTTTACCCTTCGGATCACTTTATTCCTCCAACAAATCTTGGATGTACTCCTCCAGAACGGGGGTGGAGTGTTGGAAAAACCGAGGGCACGGGGGTGGAGTGCTGTACCAGCTCCCGCCCAGTCCATTCTTGAGTAGGCTGTGGGCCCAGGGATCGAAGGTCCACCGATCCCGAAAATTCTGAAGTCTCCCTCCTACCGGTATCATCTCACTTGGACTGTTGTCCAGAGGTCTTGCCTCCCTGACCGCGACCACCCCTGAATCCCATTCCCCTTGAGGGGCGCCTAGACGAGCCTCTGGCTGCTCCTCTAGGCTTTGCTCGAAAGGAAGTAGACTGCCCTTCGAACGTTAGGTTGAGTGGCGGGGACTGCGTCGACACGGCCTGGGGTACCCACTGGAAAGTAGTCGGGGTTTGTGCCAGCTTCTGGGGCACTAAACGCATCGGCAATTGCTGTTGCTGTTGCTGTTCAACTGGCTTGGCTGGCCGAGACGGTAGCCTAGTCCTTTTAGTCTTCCTCTTTGGTTGGGGACCCTCATCCGGGGAAGACTTTCTCTTGATAGACAGGCCCCACTTCTGGAGAAGATTTCTATTCTCCGTGGCGGCCTTATCCACAACTTCTTTGACCAATTCGCTAGGGAAAAGGTCTTTGCCCCAAATGTTGGAGGAGATTAGTTTCCTTGGCTCGTGACTCACCGTAGCCGAGGTGAACACGAACTCCCTACAAGCTCTCCTCGCCCTGACGAAGCTGTAAAGATCCTTCGTCACTGTGGCCAGATGAGTCTTGGCCACTACCATGAACATTCCATGGACCTTGGGGTCACTTGCCATTGTCTCAAGAGTGGTCTGAAGAGACATTGAGGCAGCCAGTCTTTCTTTTGTCTCGAGCTCTCTCCGCAAAAGAAAGTCAGACAGCTTAGGGAGGTTCTCACCGAACTGACGTCGGCAATATCAGCCTCCAACTTCCCGACTGAGAAGGTAAGATGGACGTCCTTCCAGTCCTTGTGGTCCATGGGAAGGGCCAGCGACAAGGGTTTACACTCCTCCAGGGAGGGGCAAGGCTTACCAGCCTCGACTGCTTTTAATACAGCCGCAAACCCTTTCTGCAAAAAGGGGAAGGCTCTAGCAGGAGAGGACACAAAGGAAGGGAGCTTCTTACTCAATGCAGCTACCTTTGAGTTCGTGAAGCGCCTCTCTTTCATCGAATATGAAAGCAAAGCTTGAGCCTTAGCATGGTCCATCACCATGACCTCCTTCGGCTCTGTCTCCTCCTTTGAAGCTGGTTCCTTCCTCAACCGGACATAACAGTCCGGATATGACCCTTTGCTGGGCCAGAATTCCACCTCCTCAAGGGGAACTGAACCCAGCTTATCCGACATGACGATCTTTCCAGTCGTCATCGGCATGTGCTCAGCATATCTCCACGGGTTAGCATCTGAGCACAAGGGAAGGTCTTTCACATTGAGCCTTTTCTAGGGCCCACGTGATGCTGCAAGCTTCTGCATCTGCAGTTCCATTGCAGCCGCCTTCTCCATATTCTCCTTCTGCATTTGTTTGATCATTCCAACAATGGAGGAGAGGGCCTGTCCCAGCTCTACTGGGAGAGCGGACGATGTTGAGGGAATAGGTTCAGGGATCAGAACCGGAGCAGCCGACACCTCGTCGGCTTCTTCCTATACAATGTCTGGGGCTTGATCTTCATCCTGGCCTCCTGCCAGGAGGTCTTCCTCCAGACGCTCGTACACGTCTGACATCCTGTCGTCCAACTGGATGTCTTGTAAGGCGACCGCCACTTCAGCATCCACCTGGATCTGAATTAGGGGGATCTCCTCTTGAGGCTGGGGAATCACTGCATCAGCTGATGCCCTAGGGAAAATGTAAGCCCTCATCTTCTCACTTGGAAGATAAGGTCCAGAGGTGCTCTTCTGGAAGCCCCTTACCCAGGTGCGAAGCTTCTCCCTTGCTATATCCCTTGATTCCGCTGTCCTAGGGGAATCAAAAGCCTCAGTAATCAGGTTAGAGCACACGGTACATACCTGGGGGTCCCAATACCGGAGATCACCCTTGGAGACAGCGCATGCTGCGTGCCTCCTCCATAACTCATGTCCGCAGAAGTTCTTACTGCGGACGTTGCAGAAAGCACTTCCGCACTTCGGACGTACCTCCTGCAAAGAGAAGAAATTCCCATGAGTATCAAGTGAACTACGTATCACTGGATATGCACAGTTAGCATAACAAATCAGTAAGGAAAGACACACACTTGTGTTTTCCCGCACAACCAATTGTAGCAGCCTTCCAGATAATAAAATCGTATGGTTAATCTGTCCTAGAGTAACCAATGAAAAATTTCCAGAGGAAACAGGTGGAGCTCACACCCAAGATATGATTTTAAAATACCGGATAATAGACAAGAAAGAACTCACTTTCTTATCTGTAAGGCAACAGCAAAGGGCTGTGCAAGACAACACAAAAGTGTTAGAACACACAGTGTTGTACCAATACTACACTATAGTTTTCTTCCTACAGTATATGTTATACTGAAGAATACTGGTACAGTATAGAAGGTAATGCGCCGGCCGGCACTTGCCGGCCGGCACACACCATAACTAGCTTTAAAGTATACTACTTAACAGCTATAAGGCAGCAGAACGCTGGTTCAAATGCATGAGCCGGCCGGCAACAGCCAATACCGGCCGGCGGCTGCCGGCCACTGCTCATAGCAACCGGCAGACAAGGGCTTGACAATAGCCGGCCGGCAAAGGTAAACAACCGAGGCCGGCCAGCAGCAAAAGAACCAGAGAACTCCGACTGCCCGACTGCCAGCCACATAGGCCGGCAGCCGGGTCGGGTACAGCACTAGAAGAAAACAGAATGGATGCCGGGATAAGAGCTTAAACTACCTCCAAGCCCAGCAATCCGAAAGAGTGCATATAAGGAAGGGGAGAATCTAATTCAGGCTTCCTGACCAATGCCGTCTGGCTCTACAGGCAGACATGGATGAGGGACCAAGGGAGGTCCGGGCAGCACTCAAAGCAGAAGACCCTTGCCGGCCGGCAAACTCTGCCGGCCGGCAAGGGACTGAGTCAATTCCACATCCTAACCTATCCTAGGTCCAGATGTAGAATGACGAACAGTACTGTATTGGTAGGCCATTACGGAGATAGAGGGGGAAGAGACAAAAGAGGGTCCTACCAACCTTGCTTTAGTGAAGAATCACCCGCAGCCAAGAAAACTCATCTTAGCGTAAGGGAGATCCAAGGAGGGAGGCCAGCAATACTTGACAGCCCCCACTGAACCAAAGCAAGGAAGGTGTTGCTACTCCCAGGGAAAGG
>NC_090748.1:26357795-26370295 GCF_036898095.1 Palaemon carinicauda | reverse complement strand
ATCTAAATTTGTTTAACAAAAGCCCCCTTCCTATGATTATAAATTTTTCAATATGCTGTCTTATGACCTGGTGTGACAAAAATTGTTAGTTAGTTGAAGAAAAAGATTATTCAATGTAACTTTTAATAATTTTACTTTTGAGTACCCTTTTAGTATCCATTTAATTGTATTTTTTATCAATGGAATATTTCTAATACCTTTCCTGATTACAAATAGTGACTTATTGTTGAATTTTAAAGGTTTCTATTCAGTAACCTTGAATTAGTTTTGTTCCAAACCCATAAGATTGGAGACTATTACCTTTACTCCCTTTAGTCTTTTTGTCCTACATCTTTGACGGAGCTCAGAAGTGTAATCGTTACATTTTCTTAGGTTAGCATTTTTTATCCGCTAATGTAAATCTACGCTCTATTTATCCTAGTGTTTTAATCTTTAATTAAAAAAAAAATCATTATAGTGATTATATATATATATATCTTTTTTTTCTTCAGGAATGCTTCAATTGCTTGGATATCATCCTGACTGTTGTTCTTATATAATATTGTGGGTACATTCTTTCCACCCTTTTTGTAAGATAGAAAACCTTCGATGTATAATGGAATTTTCAAACTCCCCTATCTGTTTTGTTGCTCTATCCTCCTTTGGACTAAAATTCCTCTCTATGTCGACAATAAATTTGCATATTTTTCCAACCATCCTTAAATCTTTGTCTTGCATATAAATCACGAAATACTGGGACACACCACCTGTGACATTTTATGAACCAGGGAATATCCAATTTCCAGGAGACTTTGGCATTTTATTTTTTTTTTTTTTCAGTTTTCCGGGCAATGTAATTCCTTCTCGATAAAATGCCGATTACCTGTTTAATTTCCTTCGCTACTAAATATGCCTACTTTACGAAATGTACGTCATAGTTTTTAAATTGTGTTTTGTAGATCTAGGGAGATAAAATGCCTGTTACGCTAATATCATCAAAATAACTGTACATGATATATGGAAACTTTTAAGCATTAATTTCCATGACAATGTATTATACATTAAGATATGCCTATCTAAAATTAATTTGGTGTATCAAATGCTCTATTTTGTTCAAAATTATGAAAGAATTTAGAATATTCTCCTGTATTAGAGAAAATATAATTTATTTTAGTTTCCAGGCATCATGAGAAAGAGAAGAAGATAGAGCCTTTTGGGGAAATGGTAGACATTCTTGATAATGAATTACATATTGTCAGAGAATCTTTTTTTTTTTAAAGTATATGATCATTAGTTAAAATTTCCTTAAAATTCATATATGCTTAAAAGGTAGCGAATAAAGCATAATATATGAAATGTAAAATCTGTTTTCCCATACTATTCCGAAATAAAATTGAAATGTCATAGCGATGATAATCCTAAAAGAGGTACAATATCAAGAGGCACATATCAGTCTGATCAATTCTACTGAAGAAAAGAACTTTGGCCCTGATCCAAAAAAAGGTGACTCCTGACAGAGATATTAAATGGGCCCCCGAAGCAGAGAAAAATCTTTAAGAGACAAGCTTATTTGATAATTTTTTGTGATCCTCCCTCCCAAAAAAGTGGAATAAGTGAATTTTGACATGATTTTCGCTATTTTTTTATTGATATAGCACTAACCAGATTAAGTTTATATATATAGATATATATATATATATATATATATATATATATATATATATATATATATATATATATATATATATATATATATATATATATATATATATATATATATATATATATATATATATATATTCGTGTGTGTTTGTGTTTATGCATATGTGTGCGTAGCTGCATAATTACATTCAAAATGTAAATTTTGCCATAATAACACAAGAATAACTGCCATAGATCACTTTGAGGAAGTCCACCTTGTGACATTCTTAGAGGTTGACATGTTAGGAGAGAGGCACAGTTGTTGGGCAGGGATGCACACCGACACTTGCTGCGCAATAAGGATGTGGCAGGGTGTACTTACTCAGAGCTAGGTGTTCCATGAATTCCTTTATTGAAATAAGTGATTTATTACTCCTACAGGAAATTGTTTCGCCAAACAATATAGCATATATTGCATATATGATAAAGAGGGAGAATGCTTCCTATGAAGTGAAATTAATATCCAGTAGTCATTAGTAATTTTATTAGGCACCTTGCCTGTAAAGGGATATTGTTAACTATATCATATAATTTCAAAAGTTACATATTTCACCAGGTATTCCCGCATATATTTTGTGTCCAAATTAGCTATAAAGCTCTTACTATTATTGGTATTCTGAAATTGAAAACCAGTTTTCAAATATATATTTCTCTTGATATGTTTTCCAATACAAAATATCTACTTTCTAATTGCCTTATTGCCTTATTGCCTTATTTTTTGTTTGGGTTCCCCCAGGTCCCTCAGTGTGAGGCACCTCGTATATCCACCAGAGATTTGCTAATACATCTTCCGGTGTATTTTGCATCTTCCAGTCTTGGATGGTCTGGGATGCATCTTAGGTATTTATCGAGCTGATTTTTAAACGCATCTACGCTCACTCCTGATATGTTTCTTAGATGAGCTGGCAGCACATTAAATAGTCGCTGCATTATCGATGCTGGTGCGTAGTGGATTAATGTCCTGTGCGCCTTTCTCAGTTTACCTGGAATGCTTTTTGGCACTATTAATCTACCTCTGCTTGCTCTTTCTGATACTTTAAGCTCCATGATGTTTTCAGCAATTCCTTCTATTTGCTTCCATGCTTGTATTATCATGTAACGTTCTCTTCTCCTTTCTAGGCTGTATAGTTTTAAAATTTGCAGTCTTTCCCAGTAATCAAGGTCCTTAACTTCTTCTATTCTAGCAGTATAGGACCTTTGTACACTCTCTATTTGCGCAATATCCTTTTGGTAGTGTGGGTACCATATCACATTGCAGTACTCGAGTGTACTACACACATAAGTTTTGTAAAGCATAATCATGTGTTCAGCTTTTCTTGTTTTAAAGTGTCTGAATAACATTCCCATTTTTGCTTTACATTTAGCCAACAGTGTTGCTATTTGGTCGTTGCATAACATATTCCTATTTAAAATTACACCAAGGTCTTTAATTGCTTCCTTGTTTGTGATTGTCTCATTATTAGGTCCCTTGTATGCATACACCATTCCTTCTCTGTTTCCATAATTTATTGATTCGAATTTATCGGAGTTAAATACCATCCTATTTATCTCCGCCCATTCATATATTTTGTTTAGATCTCTTTGTAGTGAGTTCCTATCTTCATCACCAGTAATTTCTCTACTTATTCTTGTGTCATCGGCGAAACTTCTCACTACGGAGTTTTCAACATCACAGTCTATGTCTGAGATCATAATAACAAATAGCAGTGCAGCTAATACCGTACCTTGGGGCACACCAGATATTACCTGGGCTTCATCTGATTTCTCGTCATTTGCAACCACTATCTGTTTTCTGTTTTGCAGGAATTCTTTTACCCATTTTCCTATCTTTCCCACAATATTATGCTTTCTCATTTTTTTCTCCAATATGTTATGGTCTACCTTGTCAAAGGCTTTTGCAAAATCTAGATAGATCACATCTGTGTCTTTTTCATTTATCATATTATTGTATATGTTTTCATAGTGAGCTATCAGTTGGGTCTGTGTACTTTTTCCAGGTACGAAACCGTGTTGACCCATATTAAACAAATTATTTTTGACCAAATGGTTCATTATTTTCTTTTTTATTACCCTCTCATACACTTTCATAATATGTGATGTTAGACTAACAGGTCTATAATTGCTTGCCTCTAGTCTTGATCCACTTTTGAAGATAGGGGTTATATAAGCTAATTTATGTTTAACATATATCTCGCTCATATCTATACTCTGTCTTAGCAGTATTGCAAGTGGCTTCGCGATAGTGTTTGCAGTTTTTTTTAACAAAATCGCTGGAACTCCATCTGGTTCGGCTGCCGATCCATTTTTAATTTCGTTTATAGCTGTAACAATATCTGCTTCATTGATATCTATATCCGTTAGATATTCAACCTTTTCTTCTCTCATTTCTGTTTCATTATTCTCATTCGCAATTCTTGGCGTGAACTCACTCTTATATTTTTCTGCTAATATGTTGCATATTTCCTTTTTTTCATTCGTTAGCCGTCCTTCAATTCTTAGAGGGCCTATATCTATTCTCCTTTTATTCATCTTTTTTGCATAGGAGTAAAGTACTTTGGGGTTTCTTTTTATATTTTGAAATGTCCTTTCTTCTAAGTCCCTTTTTTCATTTTCTTTCGACTGTATAATCTTTTGTTCTGCATTTTCTATCTTACATTTTATTTCCCTCATTTTCCACACATTTTTTTCTTTTGCAAGATTTTTTTTCCACTTTTTAATTTTCTGAAATAAGATCCTTCTGTCTCTTGGTATGTACGTCTTTTGTTTATTGTTTTTTTTCGGTACATATTTTTCAACAATTTTCTCCAGTATTTTGTACAGTATATCCGTATTTACCTGTATATTATCACTTATAAATACATTTTTCCATTCTTTATTCAGTTCTTCATTTATTTCTGACCATTTTATATTCTTACTGTAAAAGTTATATTTTCCATATCCTTCCCAAAGTTTTGTGCTTTTATTAATTCTGTGATCACTTGCTTTGGAATGAACTATCAATTCTATGACATTGTGGTCTGAAATTCCCATGTTATACACTATTATTTCTTTAACATAATTCACCTCATTCACAAATACTAGATCTAGGACATTTTCCTTTCTTGTCGGAATGTGGTTTATTTGTTGCATATTATGTTCTAATAGCATATCTTGAAGCTTTTCAAATTGCCTCTTATCTTCTGCGCTACTATTACTATCTTTTTGATATGTATACATACAACCACTTTCTTCTATCCGTTCTTTCCAATCCACGAAAGGAAAGTTAAAATCTCCGGATAGGAGTATATTCCAGTCTTTATGGTTTCTACATATATCATCTATTTTTTCTATTATTATGTCAAACTCCTTAGTGTTTGGGGGTCTGTAAACTACAATATTCATTAGTTTTTCAAATTCAAATTCTACCGCAATCAATTCACATTCTGTGTTGCTGTATTTTTCACATACTTTTCCTTGATTTATGTCTCTTCCATATATTGCGGTTCCCCCTTGATTCCTATTTTTTCTGTCTGATCTATAAGTTTGGAAACCCTTTATCTGGTCATCACTGCAAGTCTCTTGGGAATACCATGTTTCACTTATATTTAATATATCTATTTTTTCAATTTGGGTTAGTTCTTCTAAGAACTCTATTTTCCTTTTAGAGTTACTCGTGACTAAACCCTGTGCATTCATTACTATTATGGTTTGTGTTTCATCCCCATTATTTAATATTGGTAATAATATGGATTCTCCCATGCTTCCTTCCTGTTCTGATATGATGTTCTTTTCTTCATTTCCCGGAATTCTGCCATTAAAAAATCCAACTTTTCTATTATATTTGCTCTTTCGCCTTCATATTTATTTGTGTGTGTATACCTGCAACTGTCCCCATATCTGCACCAACCCCTGGCATTATAGAGGCATTCTTTGTAGTTGGGCTCTAAATGTGCAGGTTTGGGTTGAAAGGCCTCATATCTTGGGGCTCTTGGTTCAAAGCGCGGTATATACACGGCCTGCTTTTTTGTTTCTTTTTTTGTTTCTTTTTTGCTTTCATTTTTCTTTTCAGTTTGCTGAGTTTTCTTACATTCATTCATGGTTGCAGGATGCATATATCGACATTTTTTGTTGTAAATGCATCCTTTTCCTTCTTTTAGGTTTTTGCATATTTTTGGATGGAGATCTCTGCATTTGTCTCCATATCCGTCTAAATACGCACATTTACCATATATTTCATAATTATGGCATATCTTTGGATGCTTGTAGTAGCATCTTTCGCCAAATCTGCAATTCCCTCTTCTCAGCATATTGCAGACTATATCCTTCTTTTCTATTTTTTCTTGTTCTTGCTCTTCCCTAAAATTATGTAGGTCCGGGTAGAGTCTCTTGGGTCTATTATTTGTTTCCATCTGGTAATTTATTTCTTCATAAGTATGTTGTTGGATGGCATCATAGGTTATATCAATGATTTCTTCTGCATCCTTACACATATCCTGTTCATTGTTCTCTTCTTCTTCTTTTTCTTCTTCTTCTTCTTCTGTTTCTTCTTCTTCCTCTTCTTTATCTTCAACTACTTGCAGATTTAGTCTCGACTTAATTATATTTTCTATCCAGACTAAGCATGTTGAGCAGAATACCTTTGTGTCTTTATTTTTTATTTTTTTATTTATTTATTTATTTTTTTTTTGCTGTATTTCAGCACATGTGGGATGTGTTGGGACATGACAGGCATCACATTTTCTAATCAATTGTTGAGGATTATTAATGGAATACCATATCTTACATGTATTACACCATTTTGGCATTCTTTTTCCCATTGCATCAATCAGCATATTCACCATATTGGACTTCTTATTGTTCTTTGATGGAATGTGTTGATTGATGTAGACTTTCTTTATAAGTCTCTTTAACACTTGGATTTTCTTTGGAATTTCTTCTATTATTTTGCTGATGTTTTCCGTAGATTTGCTCCAGTTTATTGGATCATATTGTTTCAATATGTCTGCGAATATTTTTCCGTCACATTGGTTGACGTTGCTAGTGACCTCTGTTATCAGACGGTCGAGCTCCTGTTTCGCCAACTCATGGAATTTATTTTTGCTGAGTCCAGCGATGTCTCTCCAAGCCTTGCCCGTGTTGTACATAGCCATCTTGATTAGATTTTTAGTAATTCACAAGATAACTATTCTATGCCGACGTTTTATCCCACTTCTCCGACCTCAAACTAATCACTGACTATTCACGAAAACTTGTAGCTATATTGCACTTGATAGCCTTTTGTTATCCGCATTAAATCATGATATTTATAGGGTCGCAAAAGTGTAATCACTCACTGGCACACAGATACAAAGAGAGAGAGAGAGAGAGAGAGAGAGAGAGAGAGAGAGAGAGAGAGAGAGAGAGAGAGAGAGAGAGAGAGAGAGACAGACAGAGAGTTGTATGGTCAAGACTGAAATGACTGAAATGTTAATTTGAGCAAAAATTTGTGTATTGTTATTCTCACGAAATTGTAAATTTTCTCATGCATAATTACTCATGATAATTCCTTTATGGGGTTTATTAAAGAACATTTCTGGGTAAAGTTGAAAAAATATATGGTTGGTCAAAAGCAAACGCAGTTTGTTTGCATCTTTCACTTTTTATAGCTCGGGTTGGAATCTTATCCCGCTTAAGCATCTACAAAATGACCAAGTAGAGAAAGACTTAAAAATACCTGTATAAGGAAATGTGGCACGTTTTGATGGATATCCTCTACGATTGTTCGTCTAGAAAAACTTACTTGGATATATGTTAACCAAATAAGGTGATATTCTAAGCCGTTGATCTGCAACATCGCCAATTGTACTTGGTTGTCTGTTTTTTCTGATTAGGCGATGATTATTTTTCTTTATGATAAATGGAATGACCTCCGTTAAGAAAAAAGTAATTAGAAATATAAAGGAAATTTTTAGAGTGACTTCATGGCATAAAGTAACTGAAGAGGAAGTATAATGTTTAATGACAGCTTTATACAATTAATATTAAGGATGCGGTGGACTGGTGTTAGCATCCTTGACTGGTGTTTCCCAGGCTACGACTCTAGTCCCGTTCTAACTCGTTAGTTCATTTGGCTGCTGTAATTGCACCCTCTTTGTGTGCTAATGATGAATGTTTGTGTGAGCCTATAGGTCTATCTATTGAGTCATCAGCAGCCATTTCCTGGCCTTTCATTCCTTCAATAAATAAAAAACACTAAATAGTCACTTAATGCCTTATATTTGCAGTTAAACAACTTAGATTTGTATTCTACACTTACTCTAAATTAATTACTTAATCAAAATAAGTGTATGGCTTTTATCTGATGTAATACTTATATAAGTACGCTGCCCACCATATGAAATGAATCGAAGAAAATATATTTATACATTTCTTTATTAATGTAAAACCATTTATTTCATTGGAAAATATGTAGGAAAAACTTTATATCGCATAGAAATCAACTTGACCAACCACACAATATGTACAGAAAACATTCTTTTAATAGATTTTTGTCTTTAGGGGATGTAGAATATTGAATAGTGAACACAGAATGATTGAGAGAAATTGGAACCTTAAATCCAGCTATGAATATTGAGCAGCCTGTCCCTGATATATCATACTCTTGATAAATTTATATGAAATCCCAAAGAGACTGGAGTGGAATTTTTCATGATCTCTTGTGCTTAAATTGGTCATAATTATATACTAGTGTAGACAATGTTGTCCTTTTGGACGAGAATCTAGTCAACATAATTGATAGGCGTATCCCTTCTCGTGTGCTAAGGTACCGAGTGAAGGACAAACGGTTGTTCAATGATGATTGTAGATGTGCTTATTTGGAGAAGCAGGAGGCCTATCATCTTTGGAAGGGTAACAGATCAGATTTGACCTGGAATAACTATACTCAGCTTCGAGCTTTTGCTCGGAGAGTTTATGCCTCAACTGAAAAGGAGTAAAATTTAACCATAAAAGAAACCCTTTCCGGTACAACTCGGGAACATAAATGGTGGTCAACCGTTAAATCTGCACTCTTTGGTGTAGATGCAACAGTTCCTTCTTTAGTTAAACCAGATGGCTCAGTCACTCACTGTCCAAAGGAGAAGGCAACCATTTTGGCTGATGTTTTTGACAGTGAACAGAGTAATAAAAAACTTGAATTTCTTCTTTCATGTTTTCCTGAGGGTAAACTAACTAGTTTAGCTTTTCAATCTCGTGAAAATAAAGCTCTGTTGATGGACCTTGATGCTTATGGAGGTGTAGACCAAAATGGTATTTTTCCATTTTTTTTATATAAAGATATCAGATATCCTTGCTCCAAAATTATATGTTATTTTGCGCAAGTTAGCCTTTGTTGGAGGATTGGTATGTTATTCCTCTATGTAAATGTGTTTGTAGTAGCTCAAGTCCAGCTGATTACAGCCCAGTTTCCATAACTCCCATATTATCTAAAGTTTTTGAGAGTCTTCTGACAAAACGTCTTAATAGGTTTGCTGAAAGTAATCATCTATTCCCTAGTTTGCAATTTGGTTTTCGTAAAGGCTTTGGAGCTTGTGATGCCCTTCTTGCAATATGCAATGCTGTACAGAAATCCCTTGATTGTGGTCAGGAAGTTCTTATGATTGCACTTGATTTTAGTGGTGCCTTTGACCGTGTTAATCATGAGGCCCTTATTTTCAAACTCAAACAGCTGGGGGTTGGTGGGTCGTTCCTTAGCATTATTATTGATTTTTTAAGTAATAGATCTCAAAGAATTGTTATTGATGGGCACCATAGTGAGTATAGGATTGTGATATCCTGTGTTCCACAGGGTAGTATTCTTGGCCCATTTCTTTTCATACTATATACACATGATATGTGTTTTAGGCTAGAAAACAAGCTTGTTGCAAATGCAGAAGATGCTACTCTCTTTGCATCAATTCCATCCCCTGAATGTAGATCTGGGGTTGGTGAATCCCTTTAGCTAAAATTTGTGCATGGTGCAAATTAAGGGGTATGAAGTTGAATCCTAACAAAACTCAAAGTATGATTTTAAGTAGGTCAAGGAAGGTGGCTCCTCAAAATCCGGATCTCAGTATTGATAATGTTTTTTTAAATTTTTATGACTCTTAAAATTTTAGGTGTGATTCTCGACAGCAAATTTACTTTTGAGAAACACATTAGGTCTGTGTCTTCTTCAATTGCACAACAAAATTGGCTTATTGAGAAAGTCTTTTAAGATTTTTGGTGATCAATCTATTCTGAAGAAATTTTTTAATTCTTTTATTCTACCTTGTTTTGAGTATTGTTCACCTATCTGGTGTTCAGCTGCTGATTCTCATCCTAATTTGTTGGACAGAAACTTACGGTCTAATAAATTTGTTATTCCTGATCTAGATATCAATCTTTGGCAACGTCATTTAATTAGTTCATTATGCATGTTGTATGAGAATTTTCATAACTCTGACCATCTCTCTGGACATTTCAATCCTGTTCGTAACACTAGGCAGCCAGTTAATTCTAATAGCCAGGCCTTCTCCATCATGAGGCTCAATACTACACAGTATTCAGAAGTTTTATTCCAGCTGTTACCAAGTTATAGAAGGATCTTCTTAATCGGGTAGTTGAATCAGTAGAACTCCAAAAGTTCAAAGTTGGAGCAAGTGGTTTTTTTTTGTTGACTAGGCTGACATGAGTCTTTTTAAAGTTTATATATGACATATCTGTTTTTGACATTGTTAATAGTTTACATAGGACATATCAGTTTTGACGTTGTTACTGTTTTAGAATGATTTATTATTAACTTGTTCTCATCATTTATTTATTTCCTTATTTCATTTCCTCACTGGTCTATTTTTTTCCTATTGGAGCCCTTAGGCTTATATCATCTTGCTCTTCCAACTAGGGTTGTAGCTTGGCTAGTAATAATAATAATAATAATAACACTGGTTTACAAAGAAATTGAGGCAAGCACAAAAATACCCGTTTTTACCTAATTTGGGGGTGCTGAATTCAAATTTGAAATCCGTTTTTACTCATCACCTCTAGTTTTTTTTAGATATTCATAGTGTCCATTTTATGCATATACGGTACATAAAGGCGTATATGCATTCAGGATTAAATCTATTATTGTGAGACTTATGGCTTATTTTTTAGTTATTATGCACTAAATGTAAGTGATTGCATTAAATTATATATATAATTATATATCAAGACGGATTTTGGCAGTTAGGGCAGCAGGTCTCAATCCTCACTCAGTAATGCTCTGTTAGTCATTGGAAGAGATTGTCTCGCAGGTGGCGCAGGAGGTTGGTGTCCCACAACTATCGTGTTACACATCGTTTTGGTAGCTAAATATTATTATTACATTTTCCAATGCACATATTATTGCCTTGCATATGATTTAGTTTTACTTTGTTATATTTTCAGATTCTCCAATGGCTTCAAGCACGTCAAAACATCGAGGATTCCTCAACAAGGCCAATTTTTTTCTGCTACGTGTGTAGGGACTTCACAACAGTTGCACAGCGTCGAACCATCCCTTCCCGCCTCAAAACCGCCTACTTTCACTATTTTAACTGTAAAATTGGTGATCAGGACAAGTCTTGAGCTTCACACATCTTTTGTAAACCCTGCTACAATGGACTAACTGCATGGTTTAATGGCAAGAAAGCGGCTTTCAATTTTGCAGTCCCGATGGTTTGGAGAGAGCCACGAAGCAACGCAGATGATTGTTATTTTTGTTTAACTAATATAACTGGTTTCAATGCATCGTCTAGGAAAAAGATAAAATATCCCAACCTTCCATCTGCTATGAAACCTGTTCCCCATATAGATGATCTTCCTGTACCCACACCTCCAGTAAATAAGAATCTTCTTTCCTCATCAGATGAAGAAATGCCTTAAAGGGAAGGATTCTGCCAAGTCAATATTTTTTAAAGATATTGAGTCTACATATTCAGGTACAAGTGGCAACGAGCCACGCTGGATCACGCAAGAAGACCTGAATGATCTTGCTCGTGATTTGTATCTGTCAAAACAGCAGTCAGAGCTCTTTGCTTCTCGGCTTAAACAGTGGAATCTAGTCAAGATTTTGTAAGGATCACCAGTTTCAGGAATCAGAACAATGACCTTGCTTCCTGTCTCAACATGGAAAACAAGTTGTGCTACTGCACAAACATACCTGGCTTGTTCACGTCCCTTGGTTTGCCACTTAATCCTTCAGACTGGTGTCTTTTCATAGACTCTTCCAAGCAAAGTCTCAAGGCTGTGCTTCTGCACAACGGGAATAAATATCCCAGCATTCTCATTGCAAACTCTGTCCATCTATAGGAGTCCTATGAAAATATGGAGCTTCTTTTAGAAGCTATTAAGTACAGCGAGTACCAATGGAGTCTCTGTGGGGACCTCTAGGTCATTTGTCTTTCTATGGGTATGCAAGCGGGCTTCACAAAGTACTGTTGTTTTCTCGGTCTCTGGGATAGTCGAGCTGTATCCTAGCATTACAAGCAGAAAGACTGGGGGTGTAGAAAAACTTTTGTTCCTGGCGAACACAGCGTCAAGGGGAATCCTTTGGTGGACATGAATAAGGTGCTTCTTCCTCCTCTTCATATCAAGCTTGGTTTGATGAAGAATTTCGTGAAGGCGTTGGACAAAAATGGTGCTGCCTTCCAACACTTGTCTACTTTGTTCCCAGGTGTTAGTGCAGCTAAGCTCAAAGAGGGCATCTTTGTCGGACCTGAGATCTGAGAAGTGCTGAAGGATACTGATTTTGAGTAGTTTCTTAACTTGAAGGAACTGAGAGCATGGGAAGCATTCAAGTCAGTCTGTAGTGGCTTCCTTGGAAA
>NC_090748.1:26347795-26355295 GCF_036898095.1 Palaemon carinicauda | reverse complement strand
TTTATTGTGATTAGGAGCCAGGCCTGTTACCGTAGAAGCCATGGGCACTGTCATTCGTTGGGCATGTGTTATCTAGATAGTAGAACGACATTCTCGGTTTTTAAAATAGCATTAATAAGATATTCATGAAGCTATTTAGGCATATTATGTTTGTAAAGACATTTATATACATATTTTTCTTTTTTCTGCGTTGATCGTATATGTCAGAGTTTCGGTGATATAGGTAACCGAGATCTTGCCTTGCCTATGTAATCTAACCTAGGCAACATATACTTTCGACAATTCCCTGGTTACCCTCGTGTATTGAATATTAATTCTTTGGGGATTGATATCTCCTAGAATTATTATATAACCGATACTCGTCTCTATTAGAGATTTAAGGGTATTATATCTTCCCTCTGAGGGTAGCCTTAGGCTGAAACCCTAATGGGTCGGCCTTGAATTTTTAATTCAGGCAGGACTAGTGTAGGGTTTTTCTGTCTCTTCCCTTAACAGCAAATGGCAAGTTTTGGGATTTAGTCTTGTATCGGCAGTCGGCAGGCTGGGTGAATAGTCATCTCCCTGCCGGCTAAACTGCCGGCATAGGAGGCTAGCCCTCCCTAGGCTACACCTGAAGTGGTTGTATGATGACGCCATCTTCTCCCTGTGGCCTAGTAGACTAGTCCTATGCTCGCAGACCCTAAGCTATAGTGTAGTATCTCCTTATGCCTAGGATGTCGTGCCACTGGAATTCTGTTTCTCCCTTGTTGAGAGGAGGTGGCACTGCTTCCGTCCCCTTAACTGTAATGGCACACCCTAGGTTGGGGAATAGAGATTCTTCTGCCACATGGGATGGTCCCGATACTGAAACAGAGTTTCGTCAAGGTGTTTGGGTCTGGCAACATTGCCGGCTACTATCACACCTTATATAGGACCCTTTTTCCTCCACCTCTGTTTTTTTATTATACCGGTGTCCTGCAACCTTACCATTGCCGGTGGGTTGCCGGTGCCGGCCAGACTCCCTCTATACTGCTGTTGTCCGGCTGCCTGTGGCTATGGCAGCTGCATACAACCATGACAACTGCCGGCGGCCATGTTGGATGCCGGCGACTATGTGTCTTTCAACTGTCGGCGGCTATGATGGCTGCCGGCGACGATGCATACTACTAGTAGCCATGCCATTTGTCGGCAGCCATGAAGGCTGTCGGCGGCTGGCGGCTGGCGGCTGGCGGCTGCCGGCAACCATGGTGATTGTGATTAGGAAGTCCCTTCTGTCTTTAAGGTTCTTCAGTTCTCCCTTGAATTGCTAGCCACAAGTTTTATTGGCAGAGTACCGTTGGCCAGGCCAGCACATATAGGTGCTGACTCAACCGGCAGCATGCTGACTGTACTGGTACTGCCGGAGGCTAGCCTGCCGGCAGTGTGTCGGTGGGACCTTACTGGCAATGGTACTGTGGATGGATGGAAGCCTGAATGTTAAAATCTCCCCTTCCATTTGAACCTTATTTCTGGAGAAAGGAAGTAAAATAAGACTACATTCTTATTTACTGTATACATACGCAGTAATAGGTGGGCTTCACTCCATGGTGTCTCTCTTTCTTTTAGCTATCATGCTGGATGTGCCGGCAGGAACTAGTTATGCCGGCTGATCTACAGTATATATTTATACAAGTAGTCAGTATACTTGGAGTATAGGATATACTGCAGATAGAAAAACTACTTTATATATTATACTAGTAGTCATTTCCTATATATTTTGGGTATCCCTACCCAGGTATTTGCTGAGCCCAATCCAATATTAAAAGAATATAACTTCTTCAATATTCTGATAGAAATCAGTTTTTAGGTTACCTTACAATATTAAATATTTCAAGGGCTGGGGTGTTATACTCCTAACCATTAAAGGGTAGAACCCTTATCTTGAGTCTCCCTGATCAGGAAACTCTATGATTTAATTTTGTAGGGAAGGTTACAGCAAATAGGTTGGGTGGGATGCACAAATATATGTCTTTTATTTTTTTTAGTCCAGTTGGCGTCATGCCAGCTGAGCCGTGCCATTAGATGTTTGCCACAAAGGCAGCACGCCGGCTGAACTACATTATATATAATTATACAGTAGCCAGTAATTTGCAACCTAGCATATGCTTCAAATAGAAAACTATAGTAAGATTATAAAAGTAGTTATTTCTAACATATCTTGGGTCCCCTCAGCGAGCTTTTGCTGGTACCGCTCTTATATTGAAAGAATAGTATTTCTTCAATATTCTAATTTAGGAATTAGTCATCCTTACCCCCGAATGTTAAGAATAAAAGGGAAAGTGACTTATACACTTTCTACATCTAGGGGTTAGAACCCTTTTACTTGGAGTTACCTTGGTAGCAGAATCTCCTTATAGTTAATACTAATGGGAGGTAACAGCAGTTGCTTGCAGGGGATACACGAGTATGTGTCTCCTACTATCCCTTTATAGCTTACTACCCTATGCTATTTTGTTAAAAGATTACTTTGGCATATTGATTATCAGTGAGATAATCAATTATATACTCATTTTGTTCTCCTTTCCTTACAGGAGGAACACCAGATGACTTGTGCTGCAGTCTTCTGCAAGGTCAAGAGTAGGTGTTTCTACGGTCATAATACTTGCAGGTTTCATGCCCCCTGCAATATTATTTCTGAATCCCTACATTATTGGAACCCGCATGTTTGCAATATATGTCGGACATTAATGTCCGAAGGTTTCGAAAATCCCAAGTCTATAGAGACTAAGGATACAGTCGGTACAAATTACGCAACTGGGTGAGAGGCTTCCAGAAAATCTCTCCGGGACCTTACCTACCTAATGATAGGATGAGTAAGCTACTGTTTCCGAAGGCAAGTAAGGAAATAGTGGTGCCTCAGGCACCAATTACATTCCCCAACGGCCAGATAACCTTTGGGAAGGAGGGCAGGAAGTGCACTGAGGTAGAAGGGAAAAATGTTGTGTCGGAATTGTTTCCGCCTATGGCGGCTCTAGAGCCATTAAAGTCGACATCTTCGTATTCTACACCTCTATTAGATGGAATGGACCAGTTATCGGCCCAAGTGAATAATCTAATAGAGACCTTTCGCAAACAAAACGAAAAGCAGGAAGTAAAATGCAAGATAGAGCTTCGCAAAACTCCAATTGTTGCTTCCCAAGGGCCATTCAAACGACCCATGGATCAAAACCTACCGACATGCTCCAAAACCAATCCCTGAAGGTTTGTGGAGCTGATGCCAATTTCAAATAGCAAACTCTACATCTCTGAGAAGATGGGTGTTATTTCTTTGGAGAAAATCCAGTTTTGGCCAAGCTTTGACTCTTTCCCTAATTGTTTTGTTCGACTGAAGTATGAACCAAAATCAAAAAAAGGAATGTAATCGAAGCAGGTCATGAATCTTGACCATGATAAGGCACAGGCTATCCTGTCAAGTAGCCTGAAAAAGGCGGGTTACTTGGTGTCGAAG
This sequence comes from Palaemon carinicauda, assembly GCF_036898095.1. Classification (NCBI taxonomy): domain Eukaryota; kingdom Metazoa; phylum Arthropoda; class Malacostraca; order Decapoda; family Palaemonidae; genus Palaemon; species Palaemon carinicauda. The sequence goes on along the minus strand of NC_090748.1, from coordinate 26,351,829 downwards.
GTATTCACACTGGGTAAGAGGCACCCTTCCTTTCTTGCTCTTGCTTCAATTTCATTCCCCTTTATGTGGAAGGCATTTAAATTTGTTGCCAAGGCAGTGGAGGCGGGTAGGCCATGTCCTGCAATTGAGGAGTGCAATTCTATGTTACTAGATTTTCCCAGACAGGAGAATGACTGGAAGGAAGTCCATTTAACTTTTTCAGAAGGAATATTAGATGCGGATGTCACCATTCAACAATTTAACGAAGGGGTCCCTAAATTATCCGAGTTTCTCTTGCATAATGAAAAAGTTACACCCATTAGCTTAATCTCATCACTTGGCCCTAAACAAGACCTAAACACAGGGTCTCTTGACCCTGCCTGCATAAAGCAGGCATTCATATAAGAAAACTCTTTTTGACGCTGTCCCTGACATGCCAGAGGTATACCCAGTGACACTAGGCGAGCAGTAATAAGTATTTATGCTTAAAACTGCTTCGTTTCCCTCCCACTGAAAACCCTTCCCTCCTCTCCAGTCTCTCTAACTTACTGGGAATAAACTCTTTAACCTTTCACCCTTGAGCTTAATCTCATCACTTTGGCCCTAATCATGCCTAAACACTTGGTCTCTTGACCCTGACTGCCTAAAGCCCGCATTTCTATAAATAAAGTCCTTTGACACCGCCCCTAGCCTGCCAGGGGCTAAATCAGTGCTGGCCCTTGGGCTGAGCAAGCTCGCAACATGTTGCAAAATCTAAATTGACCTTTGCAAGTAGCACTAAGTACTTAAACTTAAAACTGCTTCTTTTTACTCCCACTGGAAATCCTCCTTTCCTCTCCAAGATTCTCCTACTCTCTGGGACTCTCTGCTATACAGCCTTTCTCCTACCACTATAAACCTACTCTTCTCGCCCCTAACTCAGGAAAAAAAAAATACATACATTTATACTTCCAGGCCCCGCTGATCTGCAACCACCACACCTACCTGCCAGGGAAACCACCTAGGGGCTAGACACACTGTCAAAAAGCCCATGTCCAGAGAGAAGCTCCAGGCAATCTAAAGAACAAAAAGAAGAACAAGAGACAAAGGAGAGACTTGCAGCCTCCCTATCTCTACAAAACTACATAGAGTTGTGTTCAACCCATCAAAGTACCCCAGACATTCTCATGGTCTTAGCCAAAATGCATATGGCTAACTTAGTGAAAGACCTTTATGCCTTTATGAAGGCTAGGAGAGCATAGAGAGAGTTTGTGTTCGCTGCCACAACAGTGAGGCATGAAACAAGGAAGCTAATATCTTCCAATATCTGTTTCAAAAAGGGGTGTTCGTAGTCTTTTCAGACCTGAAAGGTGTCCTTTGGCAACTTCCAATCAATCACCCCATACCCTCCTATCTAGGATTCAAGTTACAGATAGTAAAGTTTATCCTATGAACGATACGTGTCGGACTAGACACAGTCCTAAATATCCTCATAGGATTGGCACACTTAGTCACGCAAAAACCAAGCCTAGAAATGGTTCAGGCAACAATGTACCTGGATAAGAAGCTGGGGTGGGCCGCACCCGAAGTGGCTGGTCTATGAGCATCCATGGAAAGGACCCGGTTCCCGGGACATCGCGGATGCAAGATAAGCTTCAAGAAGTTTCGATTCTCTCCAGCTCAAAGGTTTCAAGGGCTGAAAAATCATTGAAGCCTGTGGTCACATCAACTCTCCTTTCTCTTGGGAATATAAAAGGAGATTGCAAGGTCGGTCAAGAGAATCGGGTAATCAGTCAGATTTCCAGGACGCTAACAGGATGAACTCTGAACTCTCTCCAGTTCGCAACAGTGACAGACCTAGTTCTAAGAGCACAGCGGAAAGATGCATCAAGTGTCTGGAGAAGATACACATCAAATGCTTGAAGAGATCTAAAAAGACCAATATCGGTCCATCTTTAATCGCTTCTCTAACAAAGGTCAAATCCCAAAGTCCCAAGACCAAGTTGGTCCTGTCATGAGTGGGGAAGCTCTCTCAACGCAGATCAGACTTCCTACGACTGATCTGGGACACCGAAGCGATATTGAGACGTCGCAGTCGACAATGCTAGAGAACATCTCATACAGTCTAGGTGACGTTATCCTTCCATTACTTAAAGGGATGGCACCTGTCAGCAGTTCATATACAATCAATCCACAATGTGACAGTGGATGTTCTATTTGGGCTCGAGCCGATAGAGTTCGAATGGTCCATGTACGCAGACCTATTCCCTTCCAGATGGGAACAAGTCCCAGAACTGCAGATCGACCTCATCATCACGAACGTTTTCAAGAAACTACATCGATATGTAGCCCCATACGAGGATCCTCTAGTCGAGTTAACTGACATCATGTCTCTAGTACGGAAGGGATGGACTCAGGCATTCTGGTTCATCCCATCCAGTCACCTGCTGAAGGTCCTCAACCTGCTGAGATCCTTTCAGGGGGTAGTAGCTCTAGTGGCTCCCAAGTAGCCCAAGACCAATTTGTCCTCTTTAGTGAAGGAACTGAAGCTGAGGCTGGCCCTAGTTCTGAACCTAGGTCTATTTCAGAAAGTTGATAAGTTAATTGCTTTCGTTTTATCACAGAGAACCTGAACCTTTCATTTCATGATTTTCTTGCCCTAGCGGTTAGGAAAAGATTTGGGATCTCAGAAGGTAATATAGAATTCCTAGAAGAATACAAGTCTAAGTCAACTAGAAGACAATATGAGTCTTCTTGGAAAAAGTGGGTTGCGTTTGTTAAAGCTAAAAGACCTAAAGAAATTTCAATGAACTTCTGTCTTTCCTTCTTTGTCCACCTTCATAATCAAGGTCTGGCGGCCAACACGATAACTAGATGCAAGTCAGCCTTGACTAGACCTCTTCTATATGCCTTTCAAGTGGATCTGGCGAATGAAATCTTTAATAAGATTCCGAAGGCATGTGCAAGGATTAGGCCTGCAGCACCTCCAAAGCCCACCTCTTGGTCTTTGGACAAAGTCCTACATTATGCCTCATCTGTGAACAATGAAGATTGTTCCCTTCAGGATCTAACCCAAAAGGTTATTTTTCTGTTCGCTATAGCCTCCGGGGCTAGAGTTAGTGAAATAGTGGCCCTATCTAGAGATGAGGGCCACATTCAGCTCACAAAAGCGGGAGAACTGAATCTCTTCCCTGATCCAACCTTTCTTACTAAGAACGAGCTACCCACTAAGAGGTGGGGTCCCTGGAGAATCTGCCCTCTGAAGGAAGATGTATCTCTATCTCCTGTAGAGTGTCTAAAGGTCTATCTTCGTAAAACTTCAGACCTCAAGAGAGGACAGCTCTTCAAAGGAGAGACCTCTGGATCAATCTTATCCCTAAAACAACTCAGGGTGAACCTCACCTACTTTATTCATAGAGCAGATCCTGACAGTACTTCCGCAGGTCATGATCCGAAAAATATTGCTTCATCACTGAACTTTTTTCAGTATGTGGACTTCGAGCGGCTTCGCTCATATACTTGATGGAAATCATCCAGGGTGTTCTACAAACACTATGCTAAGCAGGTCCATGAACTGAAGCATTTTGTGGTGGCGGCAGTAGTGTATTAAAACATGCCGTCTAATTTTGTGATGAACAGCTATTTGACTGGGACTGTCAATTAAAGGGAGAAGGGGTCATCACTTTTAGTGTTACCTCCTTTGAATGAGTGTTACCACGGTGACACTAACTCTGTTCAAAATCCTAGGTGTGGTTTTATACAGATGGCACTAGTGCTGTTGTACATAGTACACAATGTCAATAGAATGTAACCAGTACAGAAATTATGAAGATAAATTTTATTATAAATTTTTCTTCAATCTGAGAGTGGCACTCATCATTCTTTTCCCTTTTGAGAAAGAGATATAATTTCTGTATATGTTACATGTATAATTCCATTATCATGCTACATTCGTTTTAATAGGTATTTCATTCTCTCATTTGTTAGGATTAAATGTCAATTTGAATGTAATGCGTCCTAATTCGCCCAACAATTGCATGTATAAAATGCCAGAGTTCTTTGGCTTATTAAACTAA
>NC_090748.1:26340295-26342795 GCF_036898095.1 Palaemon carinicauda | reverse complement strand
TCTTATTTCTCTTCGCCTGTTTTTTAGAAATTTTGTGTTGGGCTGCTTAATAGAAGGGCCATGGATGCCTGGTGGTTTATCAAGAGGTTGTCTTTTCCGTATATGATTCTATTTCTTTTCAAAATCATCCTTATTGTCCTTCCTTCAGTTGAAGTGGCTATCCTGGAGGGTATTTAGCCTTGCATAATGTATCGGCTCCTCCTTGTTGAAAAGTTTTTCAGACTTTTTTTCTATAGTCTTCGGGTTCGATCAGTCACATTGTTTATATTTCTGTGCATATTGTTTTTTTGTTATATATCATGTTAATCTAGTTTTTAAGTATGATATATCTTTTTTATTACCATTGATTTTTTTGCTCTCTGGTGACACTGAGTGAAATCCCTGACCACTACGTCCTAGATTTCGTCAATATCGTTTACTGTATTACAATATTCACGATCTTCATGCAAATATTCAAGACCTTACAGTAGAGTCTAGACAGTATGACATTCTTATGTGCTCAGAAACTTTGGTTTCTAATATAAGGCACTCCCCTGAGCTCCTTATAATTGGTTTTAAGAAGCCAATAATATTGAAACGTGATTCCATCCCTAGGGCCATGGGAATGGCGGTGTATATCGGGACTAAGTACCTTGCTTCTCATAAGTCCTGATATGAATGTGGATGTCATAAGATTCAGGTAATATAAGTTTGCTGCAGGCATAACAACTTTTATTTGTGTTTGATCTTCAGGAATCCAGACATGGATAATTCTCTCTTCGATTGTCTTCTTACCATTATGGCTAAGATACAAGAAGATGATAGAAAGGCTTCTTTTGTTTGTGTAGAGATTTTAATGCTCACCAGAGGGAGTGGTTAAGTTTTATCTCTCCTACCGATTGCAATGGCTCAAGAGCTTTAGACTTTGACTCTGAATCAGGCTGTGAGCATATCATAAATGAAGGTACTCAAAGGTCTGGTAATTGATTGGACCTCGTATACGCTGACTCCCCTGGCGTTATAACAAGGAAGGTTGGTTTTCCTGTCGGCATATCTAATCATGCTTTGATTTCATTAGTAGTGAAAAATGAGCAGCCTGTCCCTGATGTTTCATACTCTTGTAAAATTTATATGAAATCTCAGGCAGACTGGAATTGGATTTTGCATGTTCTTATGTGCCTGAATTGGTCATAATTATATACTAGTGTTGATCCTGTTGTCCCCTTGACTGAGAATCTGGCCAACGTAATTGATGGGCGTATTCCTTCTCGTTTGCTATGGTACCGAGTGAAGGACAAACTGTTGTTCAGTGGTGATTGTAGACGTGATTATTTGGAGAAGCAGGAGGCCTATTAACATTGGAAGGGTAAGAGATCAGATATGACTTGGAATATCCACACTTGAGCTTTTGCTCAGAGAGTTTATGCTTCAACGGAAAAAGAATGCAATTTAACCATAAAAGAATCCCTTTCTGGCACAACTCAGTAACTTTAATGGTGGTCTACCCTTAAATCTGCACTCTTTGGTGTAGATGCAACAGTTCCTCTTTTACTTAAACCATATGGCTCAGTCACTCACTGTCCAAAGGAAAATGCAATCCTTTTGGCTGATGTTTTTAACAGTAAATAGAGTAATGAAAGACTTGAACTCTCTCATTCATGTTTTGCTGAGGCTAAACTAACTAGTTTAGCTTTTTGATCTCGTGAAATTAAAGCTCTGTTGAGGACCTTGATGCTTACGGAGGTATGGACCCAAATGGTATTTTTCCAATTTTGGAGAATTGGTAATGTTACTCCTCTATGTAAATGTGTTTGTGGTAGCTGAAGTCCATCTGATCTCCGCCCATTTTTCATAACTCCCATATTATATAAAGTTTGTGAACGTCTTCTGGCAAAACATTTTTATAAGTTTGCTGAAAGTAATCATCTATCCGCTAGTTTGTAATTTGGTTTTCGTGAAGGCCTTGGAGCATGTGATGCCCTTCTTACAATCTCCAATGGTGTAGAGAAATCCTTTGATTGTGGTCAGAAAGATCGTACGATGGCCTTGATTTCAGTGCTGCCTTTAACCGTGTTAATCATGAGGCCCTTGTTTTCAAACTCAAACAAGTGAGAGTGGGTGGGGAGTTTATATATATATATATATATATATATATATATATATATATATATATATATATATATATATATATATATATATATATACATATATATATATATATATATATATATATAATATATATATATATATATATATATATATGTATATATATATATATATATATATATATATATATATATATATATATATATATATATGTATATATATATATATATATATATATATATATATATATATATATATATATATATATATATATATATATATATATATATATATATATATATATATATATATATATATATATATATATATATATATGTATATATATGTATATATATATATATATATATATATATATATATATATATATATATATATATATATATATATATATATA
>NC_090748.1:26322795-26332795 GCF_036898095.1 Palaemon carinicauda | reverse complement strand
TATTCAGTTTTAGCATCACGTTGTATATTAGATTGGAGTTGTAAAAGTTTTTAATCCTTGAGAAAACTAAACTAGTTTGTAGATAAAAGATTTTCTACAACTGTTTAATATGTCTTAGATTCCAGTATATATCGAGATATATTCTCTATTATTGCCTAAAAGAAACGTCAGACATAGCAACCTGTGTACTCGGAGTTCACAAAATCTTCACAGAATAATAGTATTTTATTAGTCTCCATATACACCTACGCCGTTGCTAACAGCCAGGTCCTTCTTTGGCCTACATTTGGTGGGATAGTTACTTCGGGGATGATCATATACCTAGGTTTTTGGACTGTTCTTGGCGGTGCAATAAAATGTTTGCCGCTTTTGCTAAACAGGTATGAACTTTAATTAAGAATTTTTAACCTTCTTTTATTGCTTTTTACAAGTGCAAGTAATTCACAAAAACCCCTATTCATATCTTATACTGCACAGTTTTACTTAATGAATAGATATTTTATGCAACTATGATGACTTCAAATAAGTTTCATCCTAACAATATGTTTATCTCATTTATTTGAATTATTTCTTCTCTATTGAAGGGCTCAAAAAGATACAGCTTTCTTAAACAGTGACCAGAATTAAAAATATAATTCAAGATAAGGTTATATCTTATCGACACAATATCTAGAATCAGTCTCAACAATTTTAGATTTAGCGATCTTTATATTAGAGTGTTGGGTCATCACCAATTTGAATATGAGAATATTCATTTTATGCAATAACAAAAGGTTTAGAGGGGCACCAATTGTTGTGGCCAGAAGGTTAAGAATAAATTGACTTTAAATGTGTTATTCCGTGGTAAAATTAGCAAAGAGAGAGAGAGAGAGAGAGAGAGAGAGAGAGAGAGAGAGAGAGAGAGAGAGAGAGAGAGAGAGAGAGAATTGTTAAATTGTTTATTCTAATGTAAGACGGAATTTGTGATATAACTAAAAATAAAATTTTTAACTTTTATTCATTTGATACCAGATGATTTAAAATCTTTTGAAAGTAAGTTTTAAACACTTTTAACCAAAACTTACAAATCAAAACTAAGTACATATATACATTCTTCTTTAACGTAGATATATATATATATATATATATATATATATATATATATATATATATATATATATATATATATATATATATATATATATATATATATATATATATATATATATATATATATATATATACTAGTATAGAATTGAAATCTAATACAACATTCTGGAGACCCTCACTAGCTTCTGATATGGAATATTTTTTTTTTCATTTCTTTTCTTTATGCTTGACATATAATTAAAAAATACAAAATCAACTTCCGTTAGTGTATGTCATTTGAGATGTCGATGTCATAACGATGTAAATTGTCTTAATTGATAAAGGAATAAATTTTTGCCACTTTATACTCCTTTCACAGACAAAAAAGAATTTATCCAATCAATTTTATCTGTATTTGCTTTACTTCATATTTAACGGATTTTAAAACGATCCATAATCATCATATTTCTCTAAGCTATTGGGCCAAGTATTATTTCTCGCCTCTAGTTATTGCTTCTAGTCAGAGCACCATAATAGGATCGCCCTAGCAGTCTTTAACTAAATATCGTTTGGTGATTAATTAGGCTTAGTTTACTTATTTTTGTATACATTACAAACAGCATAACGTTTAACCATTTATATATTTTTTATATGGTTTAAATAAGAAGTTGAGCCATGGAATAAAAACAGGTCGAGTTGTCATTGTCATAATATATATATATATATATATATATATATATATATATATATATATATATATATATATATATATATATATATATATATGTATATATATATATATATATATATATATATATATATATATATATATATATATATATATATATATATATGTATATATTTGGGCTCAGGCCATGTCGTCCTGATGGAAGTTCCTAATAGGTAGCTTTCTAGGGTATATTTGACTACAGTGATATTCCCAAAGAATTTAAATTTAAGGTATCCAGAATTCTAACTCCTGGAGCGAATATCCCTAAATAATCTCACAGGAATATTGCATAAAATCAGAGGACGTATTCTTGACACATCACATAGCTATCTTCACCCCGAACAGTATTAACGCTTCGAGGGGTTACAGTGACAAGAATCTGAAACGAAAATGAAGACAGAGCCGCTCATAAGGCATCTCTCCTATTCCGTTTCCAGTGTGTATCTGATGAAGGCGGTATCGCCCTCTTTATTCCTTTTCGTGTAGTTCTACTATTCGGTGTTTTCCCTTGTGTTCTCTCGTTATTTTGGATTTTATTCAACATTTTGATGACTTCTCTGTAATCTTCTGCCTCTGGAAAGTTGAGTATTATCTTTACTATGTATGAATGTAAGCTCTTGTCGTTTTGAATTAAATCAAAAGTGATATTAACGTAAATAAGAGCTGTTGCCTACCGGAAGCATCCTGGATGCTTAACAGCCGACAGCCGGACGGGGGGAGGTTCTCTGGTTCTAAAGCCACTGCCGGCGGGCATGGGTATTGCTACCTTTGCCTGCCGGCAGTGGAAATACAACTGTCGGCCGGCAAAGATTACCGGCCGGCACACATTTGCGAACCAGTGGCCTGCCGCCTATTAGTTAAAGGTAGTATATCTTTGAACTCTACAAGTGTAAATGCCGGCCGGCACAACAGCATGCGATGTACAGTAGTTACTATATTTGTAGTGTAGTACACACTGCATTAGTAAAACTACAGTACAGAGTTTGTGATAACACTAAAGTTCTTCAACATACTTAATGTTATCTTGTACAGCCTTTTGTTGAGACCGTAAAATATATAGAAAGTGAGTTCTTTCTGTATTAATTTCATCCCGTATACTAAAACTTTTTCCAAGGTGTGAACTACACCTTAAATTTCCGTTTAGGAAATTACATAAGTTATTCTAGAATAGAATTAACCTTAGTTTTAATATATTGGGTGGTTACAGCAATTGAATGGACAGGAAATACAAGTATTTGTCTTTCCTTCTTTCTTTATAGCTTTTCTATATAAGCTACATGTTTTATTATAAGTGAAGAGCCTTCACTTGATACTCCCGGATTTTTCTTCTCTTTACAGGAGGACCATCCAAAGTGCATGAGTGTGTTCTGTAATGTCCGCAGTAAGAACTTCTGTGGACATCAGCTTTGCAGGAGGCACGCAGCATGCGCAGCCTCCAGAGATGATCTCCGGTATTGGGACCCTCAGGTTTGTACAGTATGCTCTAACCTGATTACCGAGGCTTATGATGACCCTAAGTCGATGAAGTCAAGGGATGCTGCCAGGGAAAAGTTACGAACCTGGTCGAGGGGTTTTCAGAAAAACACCTCAGGCCCCTACCTTCCAAATGAGAAGAGGAGGACCTACCTTTTCCCTAAAGCATCGGCTGATGCAATCATCCTTCAGCCTCAGGTGGAGATAGCAACTGCCCAGAATCCGGTAGATTCTGAAGTCTCGGCCGCCCTTCAAGACATCCAATTGGACGATTGATGTCGGAGTTGTCGGATTCTACTGAGAAGGACCTTCTATGAAAAGGTCAGGAGGAGGAGCTGTCCCAGGCTCCTCAAGTAGAAGAGGAAGAGATCGACGAGGTTTAGGTTAGATCGGTTCCGGACCCAGAACCTGTTCCCTCTACATCGTCTGCTATCCCAGATGAACTGGGAAGAACTCTTTCTTCCATTGTTGAGATGATCCATCAAATTCAAAGGAAGAATGATGAGAAGGAAGCTGCAATGAAACTGGAGATACGCAGACTTGCAGCATCACATGGGCCCCAGAAGTGGCTCAACGTGAAGGATCTTCCTTTGTGCTCGGACACCAATCCTTGGAAGTATGCCGAACACATGCCAATGACAACCGGAAAGATCGTGATTTCAGAAAAGTTGGGAACAATTCCCCTGGAAGAGGTAGAATTTTTGGCCAACAAAGATTCTTATCAGGACTGCTACGTCCGTCTTAGGAAGGAGCCAGCCTCAAAGGAGGAGACGGAGGTTATAGTTTTTTACCATAGTAAAGCTCAGGCGTTACTAGCGAGCTCCATGAAAGAGAGGGGCTTCACTAACTCAAAGGGGCCAGCTTTGAGTAAGAAGCTTCCCTCCTTTGTGGCTTCTCCTACAGGAGCCTTTCCCTTCAAGGAAAAGGGATATAAGGCAGCCTTAAAGGCGTTGGAGGCAGGGAAACCATGCCCCTCCTTAGAGGAGTGCAAGCCGTTATCTCTGACCTTGCCCTTGGACCAAGAAGACTAAAAGGTTCTCTTGCGTAGAGAGCAAGAAACGAAAGAAAGACTTGCGGCATCGATGTCGTTCCAAACGACATTAGAAACGATGGCAAGTGACCCCAAGAACCGGGACAGGTTCATGGTAGTGCCCAAAACCCATCTGGCCACAGTTACGAAGGATCTCTATAACTTTATTAAAGCTAGGAGAGCCTGTAGAGAGTTCGTTTTCACCTCGCTGCGGTGAGGCACGAACTGGGGTAAAGACCTCTTTCCCAACGAAGTGGTTAAAGAGGTAGTAGACAAGGCCACCACAGAGAATAGGAACCTTCTCAAAAAGTGGGGCTTAGATCTTAAGAGAAGGTCTTCTCCGGATGAGGGTCCCCAACCCAAGAAGAAGACAAAAAGGCCTAGGGTATCCTCTTGGCCGGCTAAACCCTACCGACAGCAACAACAACAACTTCCTGTGGCCGCGGTGCCTCAGATACTGGCACAACCTCCAACCACGTACCAGATGGTACCTCAACAAGTGGCGACACAGTCGCCAGTTTTTAATCCAGCCTTCGAAAGGCAGACTTCTCCTTTCGTTCGAAAGCTAGAGGAACAGCCAGAGGTTCTTCTAGACGCCCTTCAAGATGAAGGGGATCCAGGGGAGGACGCGGTCAAGGAGGCAAGGCCTTAGGTCTACAACAGCGGAAGTGAGATACTTACAGTACTAGGGAGACTACAGCTATTTAGGGATCGCTGGACCTTCGATTCCTGGGCCCACAGCCTAATAAAGAATGGACTAGGTTGGAGCTGGAGCAGTCCTCCACCTCAATTTCCTCAATTCTCCAAACACTCAACCCCCGTTCTGGAAGAATATGTCCGAGAGCTCTTAGACAAAAGAGTAATCCGGAAAGTTAAGTCCCTAAAATTCCAAGGAAGGCTGTTTTGTGTTCCAAAGAAGGACTCAGAGAAACTCAGGGTCATTCTAGACTTGTCGTCACTCAACAAGTTCATAGTGAACTACAAGTTCAGAAGGCTCACACTTCAACACATATGGACCCTACTGCCCGAAAAGGGCATATACTGTCTCTATAGACTTGTCTGACGCTTATTGGCACGTTCCAATTAATCATCACCTCTCCTCCTACCTAGGGTTCAAGTTACATAGAAAACCTTACGCCTTCAGAGCCATGCCTTTCGGGCTAAACATAGCCCCAAGGATTTTCACGAAGCTCGCGAACGCAGCCGTCCATCAATTACGCCTAAAGGGGGTCCAAGTAGTAGCCTACTTGGACGACTGGCTGGTGTGGGCAACATCCAGGACAGAATGCATGCAAGCTTCTAAGTTAGTGACCCAGTTCCTGGAACATCTGGGACTCAAGATCAACATAAAAAATTCTCGACTTTCTCCAGCTCAAAAATTTCAGTGGTTGGGAATCCACTGGAATTTGGAGTGACATCGATTTTCCATTCCTGGTAAGAAGAGGAAAGAAATAGCAGGATCTGTCAAGAGACTATTAAAATCCAAATGGATATCAAGACGCGAACAGGAGAGAGTGCTGGGCTCTCTACAGTTTGCTTCGATAACAGAACCAGTGCTAAGAGCAAAGATAAAGGAGGCAACAGGAGTATGGAGAAAATACGCATCAAACGCACAAAGAGATCTAATAAGACCACTACCGACTCGGCTGTGAACGCTTCTCAAGCCGTGGTCCAATGCCAAGCAATTGAAGAATCAATACTTCTTCAACCTCCTCCCCCGTCAGTAACTATCCACATAGACGCTTCAAAGGAAGGTTCTGGAGGTCACTCTCATCAGATGAGAGTCCAAGGAGCTTGGTCCAATCTTTTCAAGTCATTTCACATCAACTTTCTAGAAGCCATGGCAGTACTTCTGACACTAAAGAAAGTATCTCCTCGCCATTCGACCCACATAAGATTGGTTCTAAACAGCGAGGTGATAGTGAGATGCCTGAATCGACAAGGGTCGAGGTCACCTCAAATCAACCAAGTGATGTTGGCCATATTCCGTTTGGCGGAAAAGAAGAAATGGAACCTGTCAGCAGTTCACATTCAAGGGTTCTGCAATATGACAGCGGACGCTCTATCCAGGTTTACACCTATAGAGTCAGAATGGTCCCTTGACGCAGGATCGATCTCCTTCATCTCAAGTCAAGTCCCGGAGCTGCAGACGAAAGACAACAAGAAAATAGATCGTTACGTGTCCCCATACGAGGATCCGCTAGCGTAGGCAGTGGACGCTATGTCCCTAGACTGTAACAGATGGTCCAGTATTTATCTGTTCCTTCCGCACAACCTCCTTTTGCAGGCCCTCGATAAGCTGAGATCCTTCAAAGAGAAAGCAGCAATAGTGGCCCACAAGTAGCCAAATAGCGTGTGGTTCCCTCTGGCATTGGAACTACGACTAAAATTCGTACCGCTACCGGATCCATCCCTGTCTCAGCGAATACAGAAGTCGACTGTCTTCGCTCCATCACAGAAAACACGGAACCTACTTCTCATAATTTTCTCTCCTTAGCGATGAGAAAAAGATTTGGTGTTAAAAGTCTCTTTAGAGTTTTGGAGGAAACCCGAAGACATTATAAGGCTTCAGGGAAGAAACAGATATCCTTTGTCAAGGCGAAGAAACCAAAAGAAATCTCGACAGATTCCTATTTATCATTCTTCATTCACCTTCATGAGCAAGGTTTAGCAGCCAACACAATTATATTGTTGAAGCCTGCCTTGACAAGACAGATACCATAGGCCTTACAAGTCGACCTTTCTAACGACGTTCTTAATGAACTACAAAGGCCCATGCTAGGCTTAGCCCTTCAGTGCCTCCAAAGACCCTTTGCATGGTCATTAGATAAGATTCTTCATTGTGTATAAATAATGAACAATGAGGAATGTGCTTAGGAGGTTTTGAATTTAAAGTCATATTTCCGCTTGTACTAGCTTTGGGGGCCAGAGTTAGTGAAATAGAGGCTCTCTCTAGAGTGGAAGGCCACGTCCAGTTCTTGGAGGGAGAATTGGATCTATTTCCAAACCCAACGTTTCTTACCAGGAACAAGCTACCCACCAACAGGTGGGGTCCCTAGAGAATCTGCCCTCTGAAGGAAGATGCATCTCTATGTCCAGTGGAGTGCCAAGTGGCTCAGTCACTGTCTATACAAGCTTGCCGACCAGGGTTCGATTCCCGGCCGGACCACTTGGCCAAGTGGCTCAGTCACTGTCTATACAAGCTTGCCGACCAGGGTTTGATTCCCGGCCGGACCCAAGCTCTTGTATTTGTGTGATTTCACCTGGGGCTCTGATCCCGAGGTCGTTAAGAGAATCCAGACATTTATATATCAGAAATTTATATGGCTTATTTGAATATGAAAAACACTTCTAAATGTGCAAAATTTAACATACATACATACATACATACACATACATACATACATATATATATATATATAAATGTTTATATATATATACAAATATTTAATGTATAAATATAATTAGAATGCACGAACAATTGCAGCATAAGCATTTTTTCTACATTCATTTTATTATAAATATGGATATATCAACCCACCCCCAAAAAAAGCTTATTGTGTCATCAGATATGTCAATAAACAAATCAGTTTGTCTACAGCACTTGTTTAAAAGTATAAGCTTGCTGGAAAGTAATGTTATGGCATAAAGGCTTCGATAATTTATTCACTCGTACTCACGTGATGTTATGAATTCGTATTCTATAAAAACCAAAATTTTCATATCAGGTAAATATGGATGAGACTTCTATGATTATGAAATAAAAAAAAAATCTACTAATAAGGCTAATTACAGATGCTTGTTCATAATTTACACAAATATTTTTTCATAAGATGTCACGTAAAACATTACATTGTTTAATAACAGTATAATGGACATGTCAAATCCTCACTTCACTCCGCGTTCTCTACAGGTATAAACATAATAAAACATTAAATTGCATTATAGCGCACCGTGCCGGTTGACGCCAGGTTTATTTTTCCAATGAATCATACTTTTAGAAAACAATATAGATGTAACATCACATTCTAATAACTTCTACAAACTTCTGTACTGATATAGCAGTGCATATTTAAAACAAAATGAACAAACTTTTAAATTAACATATAGTCCTCCTCTGCCGCCAAGGAAAAACCATAGATAAAAAACAAAATCTCAAGTTTTGAAAAAACCTATGGAAACCTTTGTATTCACGGCAATAATGCAGAGTAAGCCAAATTTGATTGGTGGGACCTCACTCTTGTACTACTAATAAATAATAATGATAATAATATTAATAATAAATTCGACTTGCTCGGGCTAGCGTGCGCTAGAAAGTGACCACTTACTAAATACCTCTTCAAACATCGAATACGTTTCACCCAACACTAAATTCTCATTGGCCACTGCATACATAACAACTGAACTTAAGTAACAAGACACTTAAGATCTGCTTTCATGTCGTTAGGACAATTATTTTTCGCTGTACTTCGTAACGCGAAAAAATTCTAGTCCTCACTTCACTCCGCATTCTCTACAGGTATAAACATAATAAAACATTAAATTGCATTATAGCGCACCGTGCCGGTTGACCCTAGATAATACCAAAGAAAGGGAGAGAAGGAAAGAAATGGAGAAAAAGAAATAAATGTTCCGATTGAATGATTTACACATTTAACCTCTTTTGGAAGCCTTTGACAAACATGTTTACTTGAAACAGACTACCAACACTCATGTCTATGAAGACACCTATCATTGACGTTATCGTTAGCAAGGTTTGAACTCTTAGCCACAGTTTTAACAAATAAATTCTGTTTGGTTATATTACAGGAGCTTTTAAAAAACTTCTTAAAGATAAATCGATCAAAGGACAAAATCATTCCAGCTTTCTCTGTATCATGCAAAATACATCAAATATGGAAAAGCATTTGTGACAACTTCCGATATCAAAAACTTCACAGTATTGGTGATTTTTCATTTTTTTCTGTTCAACTAAGAAATCTTCAAATTACAATAAACTTAATTCCCCAAATCTCAGATAAGAAAACTTTAATGATCTATCAAAATAATAAAGAAGTTTTTCAATATAGGAAAATATAAACCGCGCAGATTCTGTAACACTTTATCAAAAAGATCCTTTGTATGCACCGATCTACCAGCTTAATGTTTCACAGGTGCTTGCAAAGATTTAACAAGTGAATTTTCTGTTGCATCTATGTAACCCCTCATTTCATGCATGCACGTTATGGCATAAATGGCTTGATCACTGGAGATTACTAAAGCACCGGAATCTAATAAAAGCGTGATAAATAAAGCAACAAACAATGGCATTTCGCTTTGCTCGTGACCATCATTGTAAGTTTCTCTTTGTTGAAAGACAAGTTTGTAGGCCTTGTCGGTGCTGTCATTCATCGATGATAGAAGATGCCCATGACAACTGAGGTCCCCAATTTCCTGTCCAAATTAGATGCCACCGTCAAAGACGACTGCTGGCATTTCATTGCAGTCACGATCCTGGAAAGCAGATTTCAAAAATAAAACATTGTACATATATGCTTATAATTTAAAAAAACTTTACCTTCTATATCAAAGTTAAAATTTCAGCGAAAAATTTTCTATTTTTTTTATTTTTCTTATCTTTGCCGTGTGTAATAAACCTTTTGTTACGTAAACACTCAAAGTTCAACAATAAAGTTTCCCTCGATAATATCAAAAGTCAA
>NC_090748.1:26315295-26317795 GCF_036898095.1 Palaemon carinicauda | reverse complement strand
CTGTTTATTGTCGATGGAAATAGATATAAGTATGTATGACGTTGTCGAAATTCTCCAGTTCCTCATTAATCTGGTGTTCCCTTCCAACCGTCCGGTTTTAAGGTTTGAAGGTCCCTTATGGATGACACAGGGAAGTGTCATTGACATTGCCCTAGCGAGCAGAATAATACTATGAAACTGACCATATATCATATCCTCAACACCCAAGCCCCATCTCCAACCAAGCTAGAACCAGAAACGGCTAGGTAATGGCTACTCATAACTCAGCACGTAGACCTATAGGCTCCCTCAAGTCCCCCATCCTTAGCTCCTAGGAGGGCAAGGTTGCAGGCACAAATGGAAGTAACGAGTGTGTGCAGGACTCGAACCCCCGACTGGCGATCACAATGAGAAGAGGTTACCAAAAAGGCCAAAACAACCAAAAATATATATTAGGTATCGGATAATAATAATAATAATAATAATAATAATAATAATAATAATAATAATAATAATAATAATAATAATAATAATAATAATAATAAGAAATTGTATTTCATTCTGTAAGAAAATTTATTTGAAAGTAGTTTTAGTGTTTCATGTAAATAAAGTTTTTTATTTTACAGTCCAAAATATTTGCTCTATCTATTACTCTGCTGAAACTTTACCAGTAATTTTTTTTTTTATAAAATAACTAAAAAGTTTTTTCATTTTCTAAATTTTATAATACTGCCAGTTAAGAAAAGGCTGAATAAAATATTGCAGGAAAAATTTAATATTGGGTGACTGATTTTAAAAATAAATGAAGACTACACGCAAGAATAAAAAGGAAAATGGTACGTAAAAAGAATTAAGTTTTGGTATTGAAATAAAATAAATTTTAGAGCAATAAAACTTATATTCAATAATATATTACATTGCAGGATATGTAACGAACCAAATGGATATATTGAATTTGATAGGTAAGTTTTGATAATTATGTAATTCGAAATGAATAATTATGAAACTGGTCTTTGAGGAGAGTTTAGCATAAAACACTGTATGTCTAAATGATATGTGCTTATAAATTTCTAATTGCTGTATGAAGAGAATCTATATTTCCCAAAGCTATTCTTTCATTAAGGGATCGGTTGCCTAAGGCACCCTCTTCAATGCCATCTGCCGAAGGCCTCCTGTTCTAATAAACCTCTTCTCTCAATATCATCCTTCACTCTATCTCGCCATCTAATTCTCTGCCTACCTCTTGAACTTCTTCCCCCAACAGGTACCCCTCAAGCCCTCCTCACTCCTTCCCCACTATCCATCAATACGTACCCACATCATCCCAGTCGTGAAACTCTTATCATCTCTCTATTCTTTACTCATCTGCCAATCTTCTTATTCCATCATTTTACAATTTTTCAGGCAGTAATATTCCCATAATTCATATCACCATTCACATATCTGTTCTCTCAAGATTTACCCTTTTCATCTTATGGCCAGAGTTTCAAGAGAGTCTAGAGAAGCAAACGAAATTTAAAGTGACGCTAAAAACATTGATAAGTATTTTTGTAGCAGACTAACTTGCTCGGCCTAAAGTTTGATTATCAAATATTCAAAAAATACTTCTTCAACTGAATTGGAAACCCAAATGCACGTGATGCCCCAATTCGAGCTTTTAAAATTAGAAAATAATTCAGAAGGATCATGAGCTTTCCTCAAGGTCAAATATCATAATCCAAATGAGGCCTGTGAAGTTGACTTTGTTGCACACATTTACGGGATTTATATTGGTCTATAACCGAAATATGATAATCTGGTTCAAATACTGCTATTAAGTTTAATAAGTGAAAATCTTGATAACTTGATTAATAAGTCCTTTTTTTTTTCTTTTTGCGCGTATGCACTAGTATGTTTACTAATATCATCATCATCATTATTATTATTATTATTATTATTATTATTATTATTATTATTATTATTAGCTAAGCCCCTAACATGGCTGTAATAAAGAACAGCATGGTACATGACAAGGGCTTAAATAGGGAAAATAGCCCAATGAGGGAACGTAATAAGGTAATGCAAATAGGCTTTATATACAGTATGTAATTAATAAAAAAATAAAGTATTTCAAGTTCAGAAACAGTTAAAATAGATTAGTTATATTTAAATTATAAAACGAGACTTTTGTGAACCTGTTCAACAGTATTTACAAAACGTATATTTAATGCAATTGACAGGCAAATAATAATTTATAATTTATTTATAAGATGTGATATATATCTACATTAGAATTTATAGTTTTATATTCAATTTTTCTTCAAAATGTTTTGACCTGACCGAAAAAGGAAACTAGTCTTCAATACATACTGGAATTAAAGTAATGATTTAGATAGGATTTTTCATCTACGCCAGCTACCCAAATGCATTTTATTAGTAAAAGCCAGATTTGAAGTTTTATTGGATATATTTTCTTATGGATATATGCTAAATTTTCTTGTTTTTCCAAACCATAATTTATTTATCATTAAAATAATCAAAT
>NC_090748.1:26302795-26307795 GCF_036898095.1 Palaemon carinicauda | reverse complement strand
CGATGGTGAAGATGGGTTGATTTCAATTCTAAGTACAAAATACTTGAATTCGACAGGTATAAGTACAGAAGAATAGTCATTGACTTTTATCTTTCTTCGTGGCCAAGTGGCTTAGTCACTGTCTATACAAGCTTGCCGACCAGGGTTCGATTCCCGGCCCGAACCAAGCTCTTGTCTTTGTGTGATTTCGCCTGGGGCTCTGATCCCGAGGTCGTTAAGAGAATCCAGACATTAATGTATCAAAAATATATATGGCTTATTTGAATATGAAAAAACGTAAAAATGTGCAAAATTTATCATTAATTGAATGCCAAGTAACAAACTACCAATTAGCTACGATGGTGAAGATGGGTTGATTTCAATTCTAAGTACAAAATACCTGAATTCGACAGGTATAAGTACAGAAGAATTGTCATTGACTTTTATCTTTCTTCGTGGCCAAGTGGCTTAGTCACTGTCTATACAAGCTTGCCGACCAGGGTTCGATTCCCGGCCGGAACCAAGCTCTTGTCTTTGTGTGATTTCGCCTGGGGCTCTAATCCTGAGGTCGTTAAGAGAATCCAGACATTAATGTATCAAAAATAAATATGGCTTATTTGAATATGAAAAACACGTAAAAATGTGCAAAATTTATCATTAATTGAATGCCAAGTAACAAACTACCAATTAGCTACGATGGTGAAGATAGGTTGATTTCAATTCTAAGTACAAAATACCTGAATTCGACAGGTATAAGTACAGAAGAATTGTCATTGACTTTTATCTTTCTTCGTGGCCAAGTGGCTTAGTCACTGTCTATACAAGCTTGCCGACCAGGGTTCGATTCCCGGCTGGAACCAAGCTCTTGTCTTTGTGTGATTTCGCCTGGGGCTCTGATCCCGAGGTCGTTAAGAAAATCCAGACATTAATGTATCAAATATATATATGGCTTATTTGAATATGAAAAACACGTAAAAATGTGCAAAATTTATCATTAATTGAATGCCAAGTAACAAACTACCAATTAGCTACGATGGTGAAGATAGGTTGATTTCAATTCTAAGTACAAAATACCTGAATTTGACAGGTATAAGTACAGAAGAATTGACATTGACTTTTATCTTTCTTCGTGGCCAAGTGGCTTAGTCACTGTCTATACAAGCTTGCCGACAAGGGTTCGATTCCCGGCCGGAACCAAGATCTTATCTTTGCGTGATTTCGCCTGGGGCTCTGATCCCGAGGTCGTTAAGAGAATCCAGACATTAATGTATCAAAAATATATATGGCTTATTTGGATATGAAAAACAAGTAAAAATGTGCAAAATTTATCATTAATGGAATGCCAAGTAACAAACTACCAATTAGCTACGATGGTGAAGATGGGTTGATTTCAATTCTGAGTACATAATACCTGAATTCGACAGGTATAAGTACAGAAGAATTTTCATTGACTTTTATCTTTCTTCGTGGCCAAGTGGCTTAGTCACTGTCTATACAAGCTTGCCGACAAGGGTTCGATTCCCGGCCGGAACCAAGCTCTTGTCTTTGTGTGATTTTGCCTGGGGCTCTGATCCCGAGGCCGTTAAGAGAATCCAGACATTAATGTATCAAAAATATATATGGCTTATTTGAATATGAAAAACACGTAAAAATGTGCAAAATTTATCATTAATTGAATGCCAAGTAACAAACTACCAATTAGCTACGATGGTGAAGATGGGTTGATTTCAATTCTAAGTACAAAATACTTGAATTCGACAGGTATAAGTACAGAAGAATAGTCATTGACTTTTATCTTTCTTCGTGGCCAAGTAGCTTAGTCACTGTCTATACAAGCTTGCCGACCAGGGTTCGATTCCCGGCCGGAACCAAGCTCTTGTCTTTGTGTGATTTCGCCTGGGGCTCTGATCCCGAGGTCGTTAAGAGAATCCAGACATTAATGTATCAAAAATATATATGGCTTATTTGAATATGAAAAACCCGTAAAAATGTGCAAAATTTATCATTAATTGAATGCCAAGTAACAAACTACCAATTAGCTACGATGGTGAAGATGGGTTGATTTCAATTCTAAGTACAAAATACCTGAATTCGACAGGTATAAGTACAGAAGAATTGTCATTGACTTTTATCATTCTTCGTGGCCAAGTGGCTTAGTCACTGTCTATACAAGCTTGCCGACCAGGGTTCGATTCCCGGCCGGAACCAAGCTCTTGTCTTTGTGTGATTTCGCCTGGGGCTCTAATCCTGTGGTCGTTAAGAGAATCCAGACATTAATGTATCAAAAATATATATGGCTTATTTGAATATGAAAAACACGTAAAAATGTGCAAAATTTATCATTAATTGAATGCCAAGTAACAAACTACCAATTAGCTACGATGGTGAAGATAGGTTGATTTCAATTCTAAGTACAAAATACCTGAATTCGACAGGTATAAGTACAGAAGAATTGTCATTGACTTTTATCTTTCTTCGTGGACAAGTGGCTTAGTCACTGTCTATACAAGCTTGCTGACCAGGGTTCGATTCCCGGCCTGAACCAAGCTCTTGTCTTTGTGTGATTTCGCCTGGGGCTCTGATCCCGAGGTCGTTAAGAGAACCCAGACATTAATATTAATGTATCAAATATATATATGGCTTATTTGAATATGAAAAACACGTAAAAATGTGCAAAATTTATCATTAATTGAATGCCAAGTAACAAAATACCAATTAGCTACGATGGTGAAGATGGGTTGATTTCAATTCTAAGTACAAAATACCTGAATTCGACAGGTATAAGTACTGAAGAAATGTCATAGACTTTTATCTTTTTTCGTGGCCAAGTGGCTTATTCACTGTCTATACAAGCTTGCCGACCAGGGTTCGATTCACGGCTGGAACCAAGCTCTTGTCTTTGTGTGATTTCGCCTGGGGCTCTGATCCTGAGGTCGTTAAGAGAATCCAGACATTAATGTATCAAAAATATATATGGCTTATTTGAATATGAAAAACACTTAAAAATGTGTAAATTTATCATTAATTGAATGCCAAGTAACAAACTACCAATTAGCTACGATGGTGAAGATGGGTTGATTTCAATTCTAAGTACAAAATACTTGAATTCGACATGTATAAGTACAGAAGAATAGTCATTGACTTTTATCTTTCTTCGTGGCCATGTGGCTTAGTCACTGTCTATACAAGCTTGCCGACCAGGGTTCGATTCCCGGCCGGAACCAAGCTCTTGTCTTTGTGTGATTTCGCCTGGGGCTCGGATCCCGAGGTCGTTAAGAGAATCCAGACATTAATGTATCAAAAATATATATGGCTTATTTGAATATGAAAAAAATGTAAAAATGTGCAAAATTTATCATTAATTGAATGCCAAGTAACAAACTACCAATTAGCTACGATGGTGAAGATGGGTTGATTTCAATTCTAAGTACAAAATACCTGAATTCGACAGGTATAAGTACAGAAGAATTGTCATTGATTTTTATCTTTCTTCGTGGCCAAGTGGCTTAGTCACTGTCTATACAAGCTTGCCGACCAGGGTTCGATTCCCGGCCGGAACCAAGCTCTTGTCTTTGTGTGATTTCGCCTGGGGCTCTAATCCTGAGGTCGTTAAGAGAATCCAGACATTAATGTATCAAAAATATATATGGCTTATTTGAATATGAAAAACACGTAAAAATGTGCAAAATTTATCATTAATTGAATGCCAAGTAACAAACTACCAATTAGCTACCATGGTGAAGATAGGTTGATTTCAATTCTAAGTACAAAATACCTGAATTCGACAGGATAAGTACAGAAGAATTGTCATTGACTTTTATCTTTCTTCGTGGCCAAGTGGCTTAGTCACTGTCTATACAAGCTTGCTGACCAGGGTTCGATTCCCGGCCGGAACCAAGCTCTTGTCTTTGTGTGATTTCGCCTGGGGCTCTGATCCCGAGGTCGTTAAGAGAATCCAGACATTAATGTATCAAATATATATATGGCTTATTTGAATATGAAAAACACGTAAAAATGTGCAAAATTTATCATTAATTGAATGCCAAGTAACAAAATACCAATTAGCTACAATGTTGAAGATGGGTTGATTTCAATTCTAAGTACAAAATACCAGAATTCGACAGGTATAAGTACAGAAGAATTGTCATTTACTTTTATCTTTCTTCGTGGCCAAGTGGCTTAGTCACTGTCAATACAAGCTTGCCGACCAGGGTTCGATTCCTGGCCAGAACCATGCTCTTGTCTTTTTGTGATTTCGCCTGGGGCTCTGATCCCGAGGTCGTTAAGAGAATCCAGACATTAATGTTTCAAAAATATATATGGCTTATTTGAATATGAAAAACACGTAAAAATGTGCAAAATTTATCATTAATTGAATGCCAAGTAACAAACTACCAATTAGCAACGATGGTGAAGATGGGTTGATTTCAATTCTAAGTACAAAATACCTGAATTCGACAGGTATAAGTACAGAAAAATTGTCCTTTACTTTTATCTTTCTTCGTGGCCAAGTGGCTTAGTCACTGTCAATACAAGCTTGCCGACCAGGGTTCGATTCCTGGCCAGAACCAAGCTCTTGTCTTTGTGTGATTTCGCCTGGGGCTCTGATCCCGAGGTCGTTAAGAGAATCCAGACATTAATGTTTCAAAAATATATATGGCTTATTTGAATATGAAAAACCCGTAAAAATGTGCAAAATTTATCATTAATTGAATGCCAAGTAACAAACTACCAATTAGCTACGATGGTGAAGATGGGTTGATTTCAATTCTAAGTACAAAATACCTGAATTCGACAGGTATAAGTACAGAAGAATTATCATTGACTTTTATCTTTCTACGTGGCCAAGTGGCTTAGTCACTGTCTATACAAGATTGTCGACCAGGGTTCGATTCCCGGCCGGAACCAAGCTCTTGTCTTTGTGTGATTTCTCCTGGGGCTCTGATCCCGAGGTCGTTAAGAGAATCCAGACATTAATGTATCAAAAATATATATGGCTTATTTGAATATGAAAAACACGT
>NC_090748.1:26290054-26292554 GCF_036898095.1 Palaemon carinicauda | reverse complement strand
TACTTGATATCAATGTTTTTTTTGCATATACAAAACTTCCTTAGGTAGTGACACTTAGTAAGTCAAGAACGTTGCTACCAGATACCACTCACATCATAGTAAGGGGTAGATAATGACGTTATGGGTTGGCAATACTTAAATCGGACTTATTAACGCTTAATTAAAAGTTAACGTTGCGTGCGTGTTTTTTTTTTTTTTTTTTTTTTTTTTTTTAGAGCTCACTTATGCATTAATGAAATTCAGCCCTTTCCCTGTCGTTTCCAGGCCCATGACCTGGAAAGCATTTCCTCATATTGTTAAATAACCCTATTTTGAACTATAGCCATGGACCCTTTCTTAACTAGTCTATATCGGAAAATAAAACATTACTGACTCTCTTAATTGTAGTATATAAGTTGACTAGCAGGAGCCTATCTCTCATACAAGAGGCACACAAAAAAATCGAGTAGCATACACGTCTGAACTTCTGTAAAACCTCTTTATAACCATAGGCTGGGATGACAAAAAGAGACTATTCAGATGGAGCAAAAATATAATCTGTGATGACATTCGACGAAGTAGTTTAAAGAGCCCCCCCCCCCACCCCCAAAGCAAAAAAAAAAAAAAAAATAGCCTCAGACAACATGTGAACAAGTGATCGAACAAACAGTTAGAAAATTGTGCTTTTTTTATATATTTAGGAATAAAGTCGATTCTCGTAAATCATATACGTTCTATTGTAATTCTTTACTCAATATCATCTGTTTTGTGAAAGTTTAGAATTTATATATATATATATATATATATTTTTTTTTTTAGATTTGACTTCCTGCGGGAAACCCTTGATTAATGAAAATTTGATTTGTACTTTTCACCCTTACAACAAAATATGAGGAGACATAGCACCAGTCTATATGTAAGTTTAAAATCCAATAATCTAGTGATCAATGACAAAAGTAATCTTTTAGTATTTTTTCTTTTCTTTGTATAAGTTGATAAGTACAGAACTAATCAGATTTGAAATGCAAACCGCTCTTTTGGACACTTTGATGAGCTTGATAAAAGATATTACGGAACCCGGATATTTTTTTCTTTTCTCTTATTATCATCCGATTAGCTAATCTTTTAAAATAATTATTATCCTTACCTATAAACAATACGTGGAAAAGGAGGTTTCTCTTTATTGGCTGAAGTGGATTTAAAATTTTTATCCTTATAGTTTCGTTAATGAAATCACCGATTTTTTTAGTGGCAACATTATGATGGTAATAAAATTATAGCAGATGCAATTGCTACTTCTCGTCTGAAATAAAAAAAGGCCAAAATAAAATCAGAAGTGAGATATTGGGATATTCTGATCTTTAGAGGAGAGAGAGAGAGAGAGAGAGAGAGAGAGAGAGAGAGAGAGAGAGAGAGAGGAGAGATCCTAATCAGGTCTTCTTGGAAACTGGAAAGGACACTTGGAGTTCTCATTCATTCTGACAAAGGACAGTTTTTCTTTAAGCTAATAATGCACAGATTAGACTTCTCATTCAGCTCACAAGACCATGTCTCTCCATCAGTCCAACTCACCCCCGGCTCAACTGACAGCTACCATACGACAGTTATTTGATGATTATAATATATACAACGCCTCGTTTAACTATTCCATTCTTCTTGCTTTCATTTTCCCTATAGGTTTTGTTCATTATAGTATTATTGTTTTTTTCATATTTTGGTGTTTCCCTCAAACCTATGTCAAATGGGAGTTATATATATATATATATATATATATATATATATATATATATATATATATATATATATATATATATATATTGACGGAAATTTTTTTATTAATCACCTCATATTGTTACTGTGCTTTTTCGAAATTTGTCATATACAATTCATTCCCTTTATTATGTTTAATTACACACCTTAATTTTATAAGTCTTGATACGATAAATAGACATAAAATATTATTTACTAAGCAAATACAATTTAGTTATGAACTCAAATCAATTGATAGGAAAAAGCCACGCCCCCCCCCCCCCACTCCCCCTAAAAAAAGGCGTATTCCAAAGTTTCACGGTGACGATAATATTGGTCATAAATCTCATTACTCCAAAAACATTTTGAAAAGGGTCACCGACCCAGTAAGGAAAAAGCAAAACCTTTAAATACAAGCCATCAGTTTTCCATGTTAGATACTATGCACAGTAGAAATCTTTAAGGTAGATCTAAGTAATGTTTAAATAAATTTCATAGAGTTAATGTATATATATATATATATATATATATATATATATATATATATATATATATATATATATATATATATATATATCACAAATTAACACTTACAGAATACATAGTTCTGTTTAGTGAATTATGGAAGAGATTGCTAAAGATGAAAGATTTTAATAGAAAAGCAGAAATACAGAACTGAAAACTAATAGAATATTGAAAAATAATATTTATATCAATAAAATATTCAAATAGATTACCAAAAAAAAAAAAAAAAAAAAATAAGGCATGGACA
>NC_090748.1:26275054-26282554 GCF_036898095.1 Palaemon carinicauda | reverse complement strand
CATCTATTATTTGATTCATACAAATATATGAGGGATACTTTCTTTGGTAAGTTGAAGAAGTCTGGCATGTATACGTACAATTGTCGGGCGATGGGGGACGCACTATATTCTAATAGACATTTATTACTAATAAAACACTAAAAGATGTTCAGTAAAACGAATGTATTATGACAATGAGATTATACCTGTAACAAGTACAGAGACTATATTTCCTTCTTGAAGGAAGAAATGATGAGTGCCACTCTCAGACTGAAGAAATTTATAAAACATTTTCTCTTCATAATTCCTGTATTGGTTACTTCTATCTGCACTGTGTACTTCGTATACCAGCACTAGTGCTATCTGTATAATTCCACACCTGGGATTTTGAACAGAGCCAGTGTTATCATGGTAACACTTAATTAAAAGAAGTAACACCTAAGAAGGGTGACCTCTTCTCCCTTTAATTGACAGTCCCAGTCAATTAGCTGTTCATCGTAGAATTAGACGGCAGGTTAAATATTCTACCCAGCGTCACCACATATTGCTTCAGATCATGGATTTGTCTAGCATAGTGTATATAGAACACTCTGGATAATTCTCATCCGTTACATGTGCGAGGACATGTGAGGTCCCAAACAAAAAACTGTTTACTACAGTAATTAGGCGGCAGGTTTTAATACACTACCTACCGCCACTACGAAGTGTTTCATTTCATGCACTTGTTTTACATGGTGTTTGTAAAACACTCTGGATGATTTCCATCCAGTGTATGAACGAAGGCGCTCAAAGTCCATATACTGAAAGAAGTTCAGTGATGAAGCAATCTTTCTCGGACCATGACCTGCACTAGTACTGTCCGGATCTGCTCTACGAATAAAGTAGGTGAGCTTCGCCCTTAGTTGTTTTAGGGATAAATTTCATCCAGAAGTTTCTCCTTTAAAGAGCTGTCCTCCCCTTAAGTCTGAAGTTCTAGGAAGATAGACCTTTAGACACTCTACAGGACATAGAGAGGCATCTTCCTTCAGAGGGCAGATTCTCCAGTGACCCCACCTCTTAGTGGGTAGCTCATTTTTAGCGAGAAATGAGGGATCAGGAAATAGATTCAGTTCTCCCACTTCCGTGAACTGAATGTGACCCTCATCTCTGGATAGGGCCACTATTTCACTAACTCTAGCCCCGGAGGCGATAGCGAACAGAAAAATAACCTTTTGGGTTAGATCCTTAAGAGAACAATCTTCATTGTTCACAGATGAGGCATAATGTAATGACCAAGAGATGGGCTTTGGTGGTACCGCGGGCTTAAGCCTAGCACATGCCTTCGGAATCTTATTAAAGATTTCATTCGCCAGATCTACTTGAAAGGCATATAGGAGAGGCCTAGTCAAGGCTAACTTGCACGTATTTATCGTATTGGCCGCCAGACCTTGGCTATGAAGGTGGACAAAAAAGGACAGACAGACGTTCATTGAAATTTCTTTCGGTCCTTTTGCTTTGACAAACGCAACCCACTTTTTCCAGGAAGACTCATATTGTCTTCTAGTTGACTTGGCCTTGTATTCTTCTAAGAATTCTATATTGCCTTTTGAGATCCCAAACCTTCTTCTAACCGTTAGAGCGAGAAAATCATGAAATGAAGGGTTTGGGTTCTCTGTGATAAAACTAAGGCAGTTAATTTCTGAATCTTCGGAAATATACCTAGGGTCAGAGCTAGGACCAGCGTCATCTAGTCTATCAGCCCCACTAGAGGATCCTCGTATGGGGCTATATAGCGAGGTGGTTTCTTGAAGACGCTCATGATGAAGAGGTCGAATTGCAGTTCCGGGACTTGTTCCCATCTGGGAGGGAATATGTCTGCGCCCATGGATCATTCCAACTCTATCGGTTTGTATCGAAATAGAGTATCCTCCGTCACATCGTGGATCAGTTGTAAATGAACTGCTGGTAGGTGCCGTCCCTTTAAAAGAGGGATGGGTAACTTCACCAAGACTGAATGAGACGTTCGAATGTGACGTCTTATTATCGCTTCGGTGTCCCATATCAGTCGTAGGGAGCCTGATCTGTGTGGAGGGGGCTTCCCCACCCATGAAAGGACCAGCAGAGTCTGGGGACTTTCGTGCTCTAATTTTTGTTAGAGAAGTTATTAAAGAGGGACCGATCTCAGTCTTTTTTTATATCCTCAAGTGTTTGATGCGTGTTTTCTCAAAGCTCTTAAAGCATCTTTCCGGTGTGCCCTTAGCATCAGGTCTGTCACTACAGCGAACTGGGGAAAGTTTAGTGCTTTTTCCTGTTGGCGTTTTGGTATTCTGACTGAATACCTGAGTCTCTTGACAGACCTCATGAGTTCCTCTTATATTTCCAAAGGGGAGGAGAGTTGATGTGACTGAGGGCTTTGATGGTTTTTTAAACATCGAAACCCCTGAGCTGCAGAAAGTCGAGACTTCTAGAAGTGTATCTTGCATCCGTGATGTCCTAGGAACCGGGTCATCTCATTGAATGCACATTGGCCGGACACTTCGGGTGCTGCCCACTCCAGCCTCTTGATCAGGTATATTAATACCTGATCTATTTCTAGGCTTGAATTTGACGTGAATAAGTTTGTCAATCCTTTGAAGATACTTAGAACTGTGAGTCCGACACGTATCTTCTTTAGGATGAATGTTACTCTCTGTAACACGAATTCTAGATAGGAAGATAGGGGGGTGGTTGACTGGAAGGTTCCGAAGGACACCTTCCAGGTCTGACAAGAATACGAACACCCTTAATTGGAACAAGGTCCATATGTTCAGAAGGATTAACATTCAGAACTTGCTGTTTTTTATGAACTTGTTGAGTGGCGACAAGTTCAGAATGGCTCATTGATATCTTAAGTCCTTCTCGTGAACACGAAGCAGCCTTCCCTGGAACTCGATGAGCTAAAGTTTTCTTACTACCTGTATGCTCTATAGCTCTCAGGTATACTCCTCCAGTAGGGTTTTGAATTGTAGAAGAAGGTAAGGAAATGATGGTAGGGACATTTCTGTTTCCCATCAATGGCTCATCTTGAATAGGCTTTGGGCCCAAGGATCAAAGGTCCTGCGATCCTGAGGAAAAGTTCCTCCTAGCCGAAGCGTCTATGCTTTGAGTAGTCAGTAGGCTTAGACTTTTGACCATCTACCTGTAGCATCGTGGTCACTGGAAAAGTGGGATGTTGTTGAGCAGCCCGGATATATCCAGCATTTCCAATCTTTTTAGGTTGGGGACCCACAACCACAGAAATTTTTTTCTTTGAAGGTATGCCCCATTTCTGGAGAAGACCTATGTTCTCCATGGTGTCGTTCTTAATTACTTCCTTAGTGACCTCGTATGGGAAGAGGTCTTTACCCCAGATGTTGGAAGATATTAGCTTCCTTGTTTCGTGTTTTACTGTTGTATCAGCGAACACAAACTCTCTACATGCTCTCCTAGCCTTCATAAAGGCGTAAAGGTCCTTCACCAAGATAGCTATATGCATTTTGGCTATGACCATGAGCATGTCTGGGGTACTCTCGTAGGTTGAACACAACTCTATGTAGTTTTGTTGAGAAAGAGATGTCACAAGTCTCTCCTTTGACTCCTGTTCATTACACAAGAGCAACTCAGACAATTTAGGGAGACATACCTTGAATTATCGATTTGCGACATCCTTGTCTAATTTTCCTACTGAAAATGTCAAATGGACTTCCTTCCAATCCTTTTCCTGTCCGGGAAAAGCTGGTGACAAAGGCTTGCACTCATCGAGTGGGACATGGCTTACCCGCCTCTACCGCTTTGGCAACAAAAGTAAATGCCTTCCCCATAAAGGGGAATGAGAGTGAAGTAAGAGCAAGAAAGGAAGGGTGTCTGTTATTCAGTGAGAATACCTTCGACTCTGAATAACCCGGCTTTCTTAGACTACCTGAAAGGATAGTCTGTGCCTTATCATGGTCGAGAATTAAGACCTCCTTTGGTTCCGTTCCTTTTCTTGACTTTGGTTCATACTTCAATCGAACCCAACAATTAGGTAAAGCATCAAAGCTTGGCCAAAATTGAAATTTGTCCAAAGGAACAGCACTTATTTTCTCTGAGATACAGAGATTGCCATTTGAAATCAACATCTGCTCTGCGAACCTCCAGGGATTGGTTATGGAGCATGTTGGTAGGTCTTGATTCATGGGTCGTTTGACTGAACCCTGGGAAGAGACAAGAGAAACTTTACGAGGATCTATCTTGCGTTTTACTTCCTGCTTTTCGTTTTATCTACGAAAGCTCTCTATTTGATTCTTCAGTTAGATACATAATTGTACCACATTATCCAATTTAGGGGTAGAAGACGAAGATGTCAACATCAATGGCGCTAAAGCCGGCACAGGCGAAGGAAATTCCGACGCAACATTTTCCTCTTCTACCTTGGGGCATTTCTTGCCCTTAATCGCAAAGGTTTTCTGGCCGTCAGGTGATGTAGCTAGCTCCTGAGGCACTACTGTTTCCTCACTTGCTTCCGGAAATAGTAGCTTACGCATCCCATCATTAGGTAGGAAAAGTCCCCGAGAGATCTTTTGAAAGCTTCTCACCCAGTTGCATAATTTATATTGAGCTGTATACCTATTTTCTGTAGACTTGGAATTTTCAAAACCTTCGGACATTAATGTCCGACATATATTGCAAACCTGTGGGTTCCAATAATGTAGGGATCCGGAAATAATATTTTAGGGGGCATGAAACCTGCAAGTATATGACCATAAAAATACTTACTCTTGGCGTTTCAGAGGACTGCAGCACAAGGTATGTGGTGTTCCTCCTGTAAAGAAAGGAAAACCAAATGAGTATACAATAGATTATATCCTTGGCAATCAACATGCAAATGTCCTTTACAATAGAGTAGCTTAGGATAGTAAGCTATAAAGGGATAGTAGGAGATACATACTTGTGTACCCCTGTGAGCAAGTGCTGTTGCCTCCCCTCAGTATTAACTACATGGAGATTTCTCTATAGATCAACTCGAAGTAGAAGGACTCTTACCCCTAGGGGTAGAGAAGTATCAAATCACTGTCCCAAAATAATGTTAATACTGTGGGGTCAGGATGACTGATTCTCGATCAGAATATTGAAGAAAACTATTCATTCAATATATGAACGGTACCAGCAGAATGCTCGTACAAGGGTACCCAAGGTATGTCAGAAATACTACTGTATCATGGTACTGTAGTTTTCTAATTGCAGTAAGTCTATATTGCAATTTACTGGCTACTGTACATCATGTATTGTAGTCTAGTCATTATGCTGCCTTTATTGTAGCATATGACAGTATGATCCATCTAGCATGAAGCCAGCTGCACTAAGAAAATAAAGACATATATTTGCATATCCCACTCAGCGTATTTGCTGTAGTCTTCCTACAATACTAAAATATCGAGTTTCCTGATCAGGGAGACTCAAGGAGAAAGAATCCATCCTTTAAGGGTTAGGAGTGTATTACTCCTGCCTCGAAGTGTTTATTAATGTAGGGTAATCCTAATACTGATTTCAAATCAGGATATTGAAGAAATCATATTCATTCAATATAGGATTGGGCTCAGCAAATGCCTGTGTTGGATATCCAAAATATATTGGAAATAACTACTAGTATAAACTATATAGTAGTTTTCTATCTGCAGTATATTCTATACTGCAGATATACTGGCTGCCTGTATAATATATACAGTAGTTTAGCCGGCATGTAGCCGGCATAGCTAGGTCTTGCCGGCATACCCGGCATGCTAGCCAGAGAGAGAGAGAGAGAGAGAGAGAGAGAGAGAGAGAGAGAGAGAGAGAGAGAGAGATAGCATGGAAAAAAGGCTAATCCTTACTGTGAATGTATACAGTGATTAAGGATGTAAAAGTCTAATTTGACTGCTTTTTCCAGAAAGAAGGTTCTAATAGAAGGGGAGAATGTACCATTCAAGTTTCCATGAAGCTACAGTACTATTGCCGACAAGGTACCGCCGATACACTGCCGGCCGGCAAGTCCAGCAGTACCAGTAGAGTCGGCGTGCTGCCAACTGAGACAGCACTATCTGTGCCGGCCTGGCCAGCAGTACCCCGGCAACAGGACCTGTAGCAGCAGTCCAAGGGAGGACTGAAGAGCCTTGGGAAAAGAAGGGACTTCCCTCTCACGGCCATGATGGTCGCCGGTAGCCATCTTGGCTGCCGGCTGGGTCGGCAGTTGCCGGCTGGGCCGGCAGTTGCCGACAGATGGGCGGCAGTATGCTCTGCCGTCAGCCAAAGACATGACTAGAGAGGGAGTCTGGCTGGCTCCGGCAACCTACCAGCAAAGGTAAGGTTGCAAGATGCCGGCCTAAAGAAAGACAATGGCTCAGCCATCAAAAGTGGACAGAGGGGTAAGGGACAGGGTCCTGTAACAAATGTGAAAGGAATTGGCAAAAATTGTCAGTCCTACCATTTGTAAAAGAAACTCTGTTTCGGTATCGGCAGAATCCCAGGGAACAGGAGAGACTCAGTTCTCCATCCCAGATATTGCCGACACAGTTAAGGGGATGGCAGCACTGCCACCTCCTCTCAACAAAGAAGAAAACAGAGTTCCAGTACCACGTATCCTAGGCTAAAGAAAATTACTCTTCAGCCCAGAGAACTGTGGCATAGGACTAGCCTTTTAGTCGCAAGGAGAAGATGGTATCCTACCATAACTTCAAGTGCGGCTAATGAGGGCTAACCTTCATTGCCGGCCACCTGACCAGCAGGGGAATGATGGTATCCTACAACCCATTCGCCCTGCAGGCAGGTCGCTGACATTAGACTAAATACTCTGAGATTCTGACTAAATTCCAAAACCTGATGGTATACCACAACCAACTGTTAAGGGAAGTGGCATGACAAACCCTAAGTTAGCCATGTCTGAATAAAATTCAAGGCATGCCTATTAGGATTGTAGCCTGAGGCTACACTCAGAAGGAAAGAGATTACCCTTAAGTCTCCGAAGAGAAGTGTAATGTTTCATAACATTCTAGGAGGTATCAGTCTCAACTGAATATAACAATACACTAGGGTAACCGGGGAAAGTCTGAACGTATAGTAAAACGTCTAGGTAAGGTTACCTAGGCTATACGAGATCTCGGTTACCTAAATCACCGAAACTCTAACTATACGATTGACAGAGAAAAGGGGATAAACAGAAATTATGCACATTATCGAACCTTTACAAGAATAATTGCCTAAATAGTTAAATAATTAAAATAATTAAATAAAGCTATTAAAAACTGGAAGTCCATCTGCTTTCTAAATAATACATGCCTAGCGAACGACAGCGCCATGGGGCCTCCAGTAACTGGCCTAGCTCTTAGACACAATAAAATACTCTAATTTCATTGTGAAACAGGAGCTAAAATATACTCATAGTAAAGACCTGATACTCAACTTTCCAGAGGCGGAAGAAGATGGAGAAAGCATAATAATAATCCTGTTAAACAATCGAAAATTTAGATCACCTGGAAATATCACCAAGCGAGATCAATACAAGAAAAGGAA
>NC_090748.1:26265054-26267554 GCF_036898095.1 Palaemon carinicauda | reverse complement strand
GGCATTAGTTTGCACCACTTCTAATGATACTTTCTATGTATCAGTCAGTGAGGTGAGTGTAAGTGCTGCTTAATCGATGTAAGATCGAATTTCTTGTACATAGAACAGTCTTAGGAGGCTGTTTCACTGTTTAATACTCTTGTTTGAGGGAGGTCATTTGTTTTATGGCTGAGATGTATTTTTTTTTCCTGAGTTAGGTTACTTCGTTGGCTGGTAATAAAGATTTGCTGATAATTACTCTTAGATACAGGAATTGACTTACCAATTCGATGGCTTCACCTATCAGAGTGAAGTTCTGATGCTTTTGTGGGTGTTTTGTGGCCATGGCTTTGGTCTTGTTAGTGTTTATCTTCAGGCCAAGTATATGAAGGTGGTGGGCACCTTGTCACTGCTCTG
Source organism: Palaemon carinicauda (assembly GCF_036898095.1). Classification (NCBI taxonomy): domain Eukaryota; kingdom Metazoa; phylum Arthropoda; class Malacostraca; order Decapoda; family Palaemonidae; genus Palaemon; species Palaemon carinicauda. The sequence goes on along the minus strand of NC_090748.1, from coordinate 26,267,158 downwards.
GCTCGCACGGTTTAGGCGTCCGTGTCCTACACCATGCACGTCAACATTGGTCGATGTAGTATAGTTATCCACTTCATCAGGAGTGGAGGCAATGATGGAGGTTTGGAAGGTGGGGAAGTGACTTTACAGTAGGACGTTGACTTTGGTCATCAGGTCCTTCATGGTCAAAACAGCGACATCGGGGATGGTAACATGTACAGGTTCGGGTAGGCTCGGTACCCAGAAGAGCACAGAGTAGATTCTCTTGACGGGGAGAACCGTCAGCGGCAGGATGCAGGCAAGCAATACTGGTCATATCCCTTAGGGAGAGTGAAGTCTTTTGGTTCCCCAACGGTTGTTAAGAGAGCTGAAAAAGTTTCACCATGAAAGTGTGCGGTGATGACGAGTTTTGTTCCAGGAGGCATGATTTGAAGTCTGCGTATGCTATTGCGGTTTCCATTGTTCACACAGTCAATCGGAGATTTCCGAAAAATTATCCCCTAGTATAGCCGAGAGACCATATTCAGCATTGGTGCTTGACCGAGTTACGGCCTTTATGCAAAACTGGACTTCAGCATGCTTGAACCATGCCAAAGCTTATCCCCCTTCGAAGCATGGTACTTTTAGGGGCGTGATATTGATAGCAGTCAGTATCTGAGGGTGGCGTGAAATAACAATGAAGTACAACAATAAGTGGAAAAGCGAGAGGAAATTAAATACGCTGCTGGTAGCCAATGTGCCAGGTAGCTGTAAGGCTGTAGATTAGAGACTCTCGTGAATACAACTGAACTTTATTTTGTCTGAGCTTCCATATTTATAAAACCCGTTCCAGTTAAGAATGACAAAAAATTTCAAACACAATGCTACATGACAATACAGGAATGAACAAGTTATTAGTGAGAAGGAATAGCGATAGAGACAATATACAAAAAATAAGAAATACCGTTACCGTGCAGGATCTTGTGTGATACAAATGAGATACAAAGAACGCCAATCTTAAAACTGTATAAAAAAAAGTGGAAAAATTCTGATTTATAAATGAGTTAGAGTCTCCAACTCCCCTTCATTCATTACAGGCATAGAAGGACTTAGGATTTGCAGATGACATTGCTTTCTTTAGTAATTATGGTAAGAATTGCAAAATATAATAGAATATTGAATAAAATAGAAATGTGGGAATGGAAATTTATTATGAGTAAAAGTAATAAAATGTTTAATGAAAATGCAGAGAAAATTTTCAGGGTTATGGACAAGCCTTTACAGATTGTTAATAAATATATCAACTTAAGAAAGACGACAATTATTTCCTCAAGACATGAAAACAAAATTTAAAAAAGGATAAGTATAGAATGAAGATATTTTGGTGAAGAAAATGAGAATTTGAAATGTTAAATACCACGCTGTCTATAAAGGGAAGTATTTAATCTTACGGTCCTACCAGTATTAACATATGTGTCAGAAACACAGCCATACTAGAGCCTTAGAGCATAGTTTTTTTCAACTCAAAGAGCAATAGAAAAAATAAAGATAGGAATAACACTAAAAGACAGAAAATAACAGCATGGACACGAAAGCAAAAAAAAAAGTAAAGTATATTCTAACAAAATAAAAGATAAAAGAAATGTACGTGGGCATGAAATATGATGAGAATAGCAGATAATAGATGGGCATAAAAAAATCAGAATTTGTCCCAAACGATTGCAAAAGAAGTAGGGTAAAGAATAATAGATGATAGACTGTATAATAAGAGAGACAATAAACAGACAATAGTGCAAGGATATGTTGGAGGCCTTCATTCTGTAGTGAACTATTAACGGCTAGTGATGATTACGATGATGATCACACACACACATACACACATTTTTTATTTTTTATTTTCATCGTTGCAGAAAGAGACGATTAAGAAGTATTTTTGATTGAACTAAGTTTTCGTAATTTAGAATAACTCCCCTCTCAGAGCCTTTAGAGTATAGGCATCACGTTTTTATAGAATGCACTTTTGTTATTATTTTGTGCTTAATATAATGTTATTTGAGCGGCAGGTGGGAAATTGAATTCTTTGACTACTTTCTGAACTGCAAAACATATATACATATATATATATATATATATATATATATATATA
>NC_090748.1:26250392-26255392 GCF_036898095.1 Palaemon carinicauda | reverse complement strand
GGAAGTAATAGGAGTGAAACGCTCGGGCGCTTTCAAAGGCTCTCATAAGCCTATCAAAGTCTCTGACTTACCTCAATGCTCTGAAACCAACCCATGGAGGTATGAGGAGTATATGTCCATGATGAATGGGAAACTGTACATCCCTGAGAAGACGGGGGCCAAACCCCTCGAATATCTCCAATTCTGGCCTAACATATCGGCGTACGCAGAATGTTATGTGAGATTGCAGGATGAACCAGCATCTCGTGAGGAGATGGAACAGAAAGAGGTCATGATCTTTGAGCATGACAAAACGCAGGCTCTCTTAACCAATACCTTAAAGAAAGCCGGCTAAACCAACTCTAAGGTTTTGGCTTTTAGCAAGAAGCATCTTACCTTCGTTGCTCCTTCCTCCAGAGCTTTCCCCTTTTCGGTCAAAGCTCTCAGCTCTATGCTGAAAGCAGTTGACGCGGGCAAACCATGCCCAATCCTAGAAGAATGCACACCATTATTTCTAGCCATGCCTACCTGCCAGAAGGAATGGAACAAGGCTCATCTAACCATCTCAGTCTCTAAACTGGATCCGGAGATAGTAGGTCAACAGTTCAATGAGAAGCTTCCAAAACTGTCAGAATATCTTTTGAGAAGGAAACAGGACACAAAAGAGAGACTAGCCGCTTCTTTGTCTCTTCAGAACTTTATGGAGATGTGTGCAAGCCTTTCCAATACCCCATATATGTACATGTTCCTTGCCAAAACACACATGGCTACCCTTGTGAAGGAAATGTACGCTTTTGTTAATGCCAGAAGGGCCTGTAGGGAGCATGTGTTTATCGCTGCAACGATCAAACACGAGCCCAGTAAGTTGATTACTTCATGTATCTGGGGCAAAGACCTTTTCCGTAAAGAATTGGTTCAGGAGGTCATTGCAAAAGCCGTGACGGAGAATAGGAACCTTCTCCAGAAGTGGGGCATATCTTCCAAGAGGAAATCATCCTCAGATGCTGGTCCCCAACCAAAGAACAAGAAGGCAAAGAAGCCACATGTATCTCATAGGCCTGCACAACATCCAACAATGACCAGGACCACGGTGCCCCAAATGGTAGCCCAGCCACAAACCACTTTCCAAATGGTGCCCCAGCAGCTGGTAGCTCAGTTGCCTTTGTTCAATCCAGGCTTTGAGAGGCACACAACTACTTTTCTCCCCAGAGGTAGAGGCTCAAGTAGAGGCTCCTCAAGACACCCCTCAAAGGGTAGAGGAGGACGTGGTCAAGGTAGCGAACCCTCTGGAACATCTCAGCAGGAGATGTTCCAGTTAGGAGGAAGATTCTTCCACTTTTCGGATCGTTAGACCTTCGATCCCTGGGCCCACAGCCTAGTCAAGAATGGACTCGGGTGGAAATGGAACAGAATTCCAACCCCTTTTCCTCAATTCTTCCAACACTCCACCCCTTTATTGGAAAAATATACCTCAGAACTCTTGAACAAAAAGGTAATAAGGAAAACAAAGTCCATCAAAATCAAAGGAAGGCTGTTTTGTGTTCCCAAGAAGGACTCACACAAAATCAGAGTCATTCTAGACTTGTCTCCACTCAACAAGTATATCGAGAACAACAAGTTCCGGATGTTTACCTTGCAACACATAAGGACCCTATAACCGAAAGGGGCGTATACAGTGACGATAGACCTGGCAGATGATTATTGGCACCTACCAGTCAGCCACCCCCTCTCCTCCTACCTAGGATTCAGGCTACAGAAGACAATATATGCCTTCACAGCAATGCCCTTTGGACTAAACATAGCCCCAAGGATATTCACAAAACTTGCGGACACAGTTGTCCAACAGCTGCGCTTGGAATGCATTCAGGTAGCGGCATACCTAGATGACTGGCTGGTGTGGGCAGCATCCAAGATAGCTTGTCTGCAGGCAGCCACAAAGGTGATTCAGTTCCTAAAACACCTGGTCTTCAAGATCAACCACAAGAAGTCTCGCCATTGTGCAGGTTAGGATTTTCAATGGCTATGCATCTATTGGAACTTGCAGTCACATCGCTTCTCCATTCCAACGAAGAAGAGGAGAGAGATTGCTGGATCTGTCAGGAGACTACTGAAACTCAAAAAGATATCCAGATACTAACAGGAAAGAGTACTAGGCTCTCTCCAGTTCGCAGCAGTGACAGACCCAGTGCTAAAAGCACAACTAAAAGATGTGTCAAGAGTCTGGAGAAGGTACGCATAAAAAGCTCGAAGAAATCAACAAAGATTGACACCGACCCTACTGCGAACGCTTCTAAGGCCGTGGTCAAAGGTCAAGAGCCTGACAAAGACAATTCCCTTACAACCACCTCAACCTTCAGTGGTGATTCACACGAATGCCTCACCCGAAGGATGGGGAAGCCATTCCCATCAAAGGAAACTGCAAGGGAATTGGTCGCACCAGTTCAAAATCTTTCACATCAGCATCCTGGAAGCTATGTCAGTCTTCCTAGCAGTGAAGAAACTTTCCCCATATTCAGTTCACAGAAGAGGGAGAACTGAACCTTTTTCCTGATCCTACCTTTCTCGCCAAAAATATGCAGGCCAACAAAAGTTTGGTTCCTTTGAGAATCTGCCCTCTGAAGGAAGATGTCTCTCTATGTCCAGTAGAGTGTCTTAAGGTCTATCTTCGAAGAACTTCAGACTTTGAGGAGGGACAACTCTTCCGAGGTGAAACCTCTGGATCAAACCTATCCCTAAATTAACTGAGGGCAAAACTCATCTACTTTATTCGCAGAGCAGATCGTGACCGTACACCCGCAGGTCACAATCCTAGAAAAGTTGCTTCCTCGTTGAACTTCTTTCAACAAATGGACTTTGATAGACTCTGCTCATATACAGGTTGGAAATCATCCAGAGTTTTCTATAAACATTATGCGAAGCTGGTGCATGAGATAAAGAACTTTGTGGTGGCAGCATGTAGTGTTATAAAACCTGTCGTCTAGCTCTGCGATGAACATTGCACTGTGTAGGGACTCAACAGTGTATTGGGTGAACAGGTATTAGTACCTCCGAGTGTAATACCTTTTAGTAGAAATCACAATGGTGACTTATGGACTGTTCTATATAGATGCAGAATCTAAGCAATACCACCAGTGCCGTGTGAACCTTTGTACACAGTGTTGAAACATATCCAACATCTCAGTGAAATCAAACAGTTTAATTTCACAAAATTGAGTGGCATTTACCAATGAACTAATGTATGTATTCTCTTTCCTTACAGGTTATTATATATATATATATATATATATATATATATATATATATATATATATATATATATGCCAAGATGTTCAATATGTAGGCTATATTCTCTCTAATGATACATTTCAAATTATTTTTATATTTTGTCTATAAAAATAAAAAGACATATAAATGTATCTGTGTCTTATTCGCTTTTAAAAAAAGTATGAATAAAATTGTCCGAAGCCTTTCATTTTTCCCAAAATAAAATTTTTCTAAGTCAGATCTCTGAAAGAACAACCTGGTATTCTCTACAAGTTCCATCTTGATCCAACAGAAACAAACCTTGAATCCTTATAGTCGAAGTTAACAATTTTCCTGCAAGGGGCAGGAAGCCCTAAGTTACTTCAAAACTTAGCGGATATGATAAATAACGGTAATGTCATATATAAAAGGTCTAGGAGACCATATAAGTAACTCATTCAAAGTAAAGCCACTTATACAAACCCACAGATATGGTACTTTCAAGTAATTCTCTGGTAAACTTCCATCAGGACAACATGGCTGTGCCGAAAGAACGGATTTTGAGCAAAGAGAAAAAATAATTTTTGGGTGATATGACCATGTCATCCTAATGGACCCACCCTTCTTTCAAAAGGAGTAAGACAACTTCGTAATGAAAGACCCCACCCAAGACTACTTTATCTGCGGCTATTCCTGCTTAAATGAGACAAGGAGTAATTTGCCGTAATAGTACTGGGAGGGGATCCACTGGGTAACCTTGAAAACGGCTCCCCTCCATTTCGCCACTTTTCCCCTTCAAAGAGTAAAATCTATTCAGGGTGAAGATTGCAATGTTTCGTACCCAAAAATATGTCCCCTGATTTTATGCAATATCATTAACAGTTATAATAAGGATACTCGCGCCACGAGTTAGAGTTCTGGAGATCTATGATTAATTCTTTGGCAGTATCACTGTAGCCAAATATCCCTTAGAAAGCTGCTTAAAGGAACCTTCCATAAGGACAACATGGCCATATCACCCAAAAATTTAATTTTTGGTATATATATATATATATATATATATATATATATATATATATATATATATATATATATATATATATATATATATATATATATATATATATATATATATCACACACGAATGGCATTTAATACCGAATTCTATCTTGGGAATATATATCCACTTGGAATTCATTTTATGGTAGCGGCTTCTGGACGGGTGAAGATTCGAACCCCCACCAGTTCGGCTGAAAACCATGCCTGCAGAGGCTCTACCGACAAGGCTATCAAGAGAGATAAAAAGTTTATGACAAGTCCCACTACATATTCCTGTCGAATTCAGGAATCTGTTCATACACTTGAAATGAACCCATCTCCACCATGATAGCTAAATCGTAAGTTTGCAACACGTGGTTATTCTAAATGAACAAATATCACAAGCAAACGTGATTTCAATCAATGTAAATATCACCCACGAATGGCATTGAATACCAGATTATGTCTTGGGAATATACATCCACTTGGAATTCATTTTATGGTAACAGCTTCTGGCCGGGTGGAGATTCGAACCCCCAACCGTTTGGCTGGAAACCATGCCCGCAGAAGCTCTACCGACTAGGCTATTCTTACACCACTACCTAAGGGTACTTACTATAACCTGAAAACATGAGCTAATTATACTTTAAAGAGTATAGAAAAATTTATAATACGAAGAACACTATAAGAAGAAAAATAAAACAGCAAGGATAGGAGAGCAAACTAAAGTAGAAGATAAT
>NC_090748.1:26228494-26232392 GCF_036898095.1 Palaemon carinicauda | reverse complement strand
ATTTTAATATAACAATAACCTTTATTATTATTGGGATATATACGTTTTCATAATGTCACTTAGAGCTATCCTATCCCACGTTTCAACAATTCAGAAATCTATTAATTTCCCTTTCTAACTCTAGTTCGTGTGTGTGTGTGCGTGTGCGTATGTGTGTGTGTGGGTACGCGTGCGTGTGTGGATGCCTAGAACTAGGCATGTTTTCAGTTCTACAAAGGTTGAAGTAATAATAATTGTAATCTATTAAAAAATAAAATTCATTACACATTACCGGGATGCTAGCGAAGTAAATTTTATTTTTAAAATTATGTATATTATAGTATTTGTGATTAATCTTTTCCATATTCTGGTTATTTATTTACCAGTGATTTTTTATAAGTGTAAAGTTCAGTTGTAATGTCTCCGCTATGACTATGGTATGTACTTCTACTTTCAGAAAACAGCTCTTCGTGACGGACAATGGAGACATTTCAGCTACTACTAAGTTTTCAAGGACATTCTTAATAACCCAAATACCATAAGCGTAAATAAGTTATTGATTATCTTTATAATTACTTTCTTCAAGGGTTTGTTTTTTCGAGAGTGTGCGATCATATTTAATATAACAGTCCACCTCAGCAAAGACGCTAACAATATATTTAGTTAAGTCATTGGAAGAGAGGTAATAATGATCACGTTAATTTATATAAGTCTAAATATTTTGTTATTACTTTTTTAACAAGGTGCAGCTTTCAATATTTGCAACCTCCACCCACAAAAAGTTAAGCAGAACAAAACTAACGAATACGTTGATTTTTGCAATACTCTGCACTTTTTATGGTAATGCGTATAGGAAATATAATTGCACAATGATTAAGATATAAGTGTTTTTAACTGTAATTTAAATCCTAAATAACTGAAATTCAGTAATCCAAATTATAATTGTATTTGGTATTTTTCCATCACTATGATTTTAACTATTTGATAAGAGGACAGGTAATTGCAATTTTAATTATAATTTACATAATGCATAATTATGTAACTATTTTAACATAAATTCTACCCGCCTAGCCTTCTTCATCACAAGGCACAATACCAGACATTTTTCTAGAAATATTATTCCAGCCTGTGCCCGGATTTTTTATTAACAAATTATGGAAGTTTTTGTCCCGGGATGAAATTAGACCCAATCACATCTAGTCCTCAGTGGAGACTACAATAGTATTGACAATCCATAACGATATCACCTCATTATCTCGAAGAATCACATTTGTGTCATTCTTATGCAAACATAAGACTATTTATATTTATTATTCATATAATAAAACTAATGGCCGCTAGTATATGCAACATAACACTGGAATATTATATATAACATACTGATCAGTATCGAAGCGCAGATCATCGGCCGGAACTCTTCCATATCATCTGTTACTTGATATCAATGTTTTATTGAATATACAATACTTCCTTAGGTATTTGCACTAAGTAAGACAACAATGTTGTTACCAGAGCCCAATCACATCATGTTAAGGGGTAAACAATGACGTTATGGGTTGGCAACACTTCCTTATTGACTAATTAAGGTTCAATCAAATGTTCAGGTTTTTTATATTTATTTATTTATGTTTTTTTTTTCATAAAGTTCACTTATGCAACCACTTTCTTGTTGTTTCTAGCCACTGCCATACCCATGACTTGGAAAACATTTCCTCATCTATTTAATTAATCCTAATTTGGCAATTACTATGAACCCTTTCTTAATTAGTCTCTGTAAAAAAAAAAAATAGAACAATACCGACACTTTTATTTGCAGTATCAAAGTTGACTGGTGGGAGCCCATCTCACAGAGAAGAGGCATAAAAAAAAAACCAGTAGCATATACGTCAAAATTTCTTCAAAACCTCTTTATAAACAAAGTCTGCGATGACAAAAAAAAAAAGATTATGAAGATGGAATAAATCATAGTCTTTGATGGCATTCGCCAAAGTAGTTTAAAGACCCCCCGTCACAAAAAAAAAAAAAAAAAAAAACAATATTAAATTAGAAAAATATATTATTAGCCCCGAGACAAGATGTGAGCAAGTGATCATTCAGACAGCTAAAAAATTGCACAGATTCATTTGTTATACAGTGGCCCTATAAGTAAAGTCCCTGCATGGTAATTGCTAGACTTCTGTTTAAGTCCCATTCAAACTCCTTAGGGCGCTGTAACATCACCATCCTTGTTGGCTAAGGATGAGCGCGTAAGTCTACATGCTTAGTCCTCAGCAGCCATTGCCTGGTCTTAGTTTGGAATCACTATAGCCTTGTCCTTTTAGCTAGGGCAATTTCACTGCCCCTTCCCTCTGCCTTTCACGATCAGCATTCAAAAACTTTGTTAAAGGCATCACGAGTTTTTTCTTCACTAACTGGTGGATAGGACTTAGGTCTTACATATGTCCGAGGACAAAAGAGAAGTAGATTTTAGATATTTTTTTCCGTACTTATGTGACTGGACTTGTACATATAAAGACAGTTACCGACTTTAATAATTGATAGACAGAGAATTGTTTAGACCTCCTCCCTTCATATTTTATTGATGGATGTGTGTATCACTTGTTCAAAAAAAATATTTTCACTAAATCACAGCCACATCAATTTTTACATGGACACAAACAATTGCTAGTAAAGTAAGTGAGATCAATGGTTGATTTCCTCACACTGACCACCGGAACGGCGCACAGGTCGTTGCACATAGCTATTTATTAGTACATCATAGATATCAGCAAGAAGTTTGTTTAGAAAACTATTATTAAATTGCACCATAGGCTATTCAAGGAATAAGACGTGCTCATTATATGAAAATATCGTCCTTGTTTAAAAGGGCAATAGATAACAATCAGGAACCATTATAATAAAAACACATAGAAAAAATAAAAATATATTGCCTTATGGTAATATGAGCTCAAGTTTGAAAATGGCGTCTATTTGAATACTGTTTGTATAGATTCTCCTAAACAAAATTGATAATCTTCCACTTCGTCTTCATCAATTTGTATTGCGTGCTAAGCTTTCGTAAATATTTTTCCATGGCATATCTTCCTCTAAAACTCTCTTTTTTTTATTCTTCCTTCTTTCTTCTGCCCCGAGAATCCTCTCTACCGGTTGTCTCCCTATATAATACTCTTCTTTTTGTAAGAGAGGGTCCATATCATCATTTATATTTAAACTTCCGTTTGTTGGCCCTCTTATTCAATCCTGCTAATCTCATCACTCTCATTTCTGCTACACCCATGTTATTTTCCCCTGTATCCGCCATACCTGCTGTGTCTGTTCCATATAACGTAGTTGGCCTTGTAACCGTCCCATGAAACTTCCCCTTCAATCTCAGAAAAAAAATTTGTCATAGAGAACCCCAGTTGCGGATCTCCACATGCCCCACTCGTTATTTCGAAAAACTTTTTTTGACTAATACATAAATAACTTTTATATGGTATTTTATTATTTTAGTCTATTGAATCCCAGTTTCTAATCTTATACAGTATATTTTTATAGAATTTAACGGGAAATGTTATACATTTGTGGCTGCATATCTCTGAAATCGAATTAAAATCAGTCTATTACTGTATAACTTGTATATTGTAATCATATATAATTTTTCATATATATTTAAGAATAAAAGTATATTCACCTAAATCACACAAGTCCTATTGTAATTGCTAATTCAATTACAATATGTTCTTTGCAAGCTGAGATTTATTTGAGTTTTCCATCAAAAAGATGTAGCAAGATATAAAATAAAAAATAAAAATTCTTCTTTTTTGATAGTTGTGTAGGTAGCCTGAAGTGGCTCGCCCTGTTTTCACTGTATATTATTAACGTTATTTTGTGTCTGTTCCATACCGGGAGCATGTTTTGATAATTAATGGGGACCTAC
>NC_090748.1:26208494-26215994 GCF_036898095.1 Palaemon carinicauda | reverse complement strand
TGAGTTTGTTTTGTTATTATATATATATATATATATATATATATATATATATATATAACGGATTTTGAGCGAAGCGAAAAATCTATTTTTTTGGGTGAGATGGCCATGTCGTCCTGATGGAAGTTCCTATAGGGTAGCTTCCTAGGGTATATTACAACTACAGTGATATTCCCAGAGAATTTACCTTAAGGTACCAGAATTCTAACTCCTGGAGCGAATATCCCTCGGGAAAGGGATATCGCGACATATCAGAGGACGTATTCTTGACACGCCACATGGCTATCTGCACCCCGAACAGAGATTTCGTATCGCAGGGGGCAATTGGCAAGAAACAAATTCGGGAAAGAAAAAGGGGGAGCCGCTCCCAAGGCTCCCTATCTCCCGTTTCGTGAGCGTGCCTGGCGCCAATCCTGGCGCCATCTGTATTCCTTGTAGCGTACAAGAGGTGCTACAGATACTGTATGTAGGGAGGGGTCCTACAGCCCTTTCTTAGAAAGGCAAGGGCAGGTCCATCAGGACGACATGGCCATCTCACCCAAAAATAGATTTTTCGCTTCGCTCAAAATCCGTTTTTTGGGCTCAAGCCATGTCGTCCTGAGCGAAGTATACCAGAGCATTACTGTATCTGTGGATTCTCAGAACGTGCCGTACTCCCCGGAGGTAATTTTTCCTGGTCGACTAGACCTAGAGACCTAAGATGTTACCGTTATACATCTTTTCAACTAACTATAAACCATGTTAGAGCTTCCTGCCCCCTACAGGGAAGAGTCCTACTAGACTCTGGAAAAGTCTCGAAGAGTACATATACCTATGTATGAATACCAGGCAAGCTAATATAGTGGTCTCACCCTATATTAAGTAAAGCATAGTTTGTAAAGAACCACTGCGTCAATATGAAATATCGACCAGTTATCCGCACAATACTTGTATTGGACAAAGGTTTATATCCGTATAGGAAGAAACTAGTAAGACCGCCCTCGTCCCCTTATGGGACGGAGTCCTCCCGTTAAGGGAATCATAAACCAATGCAACATAGCTTGCATAAAGGAACAATTCTATTAGAATTATCCCAGAGAAGGTACATAGAATAAATGCTCAATTATACCAATAAATTGACACAGGTGAAAGAGACGCAAGGTTCTCAAGAACAAGTTTATTGACAGACAATAAATAGACAGGTTAACAACAATTATATATATATATATATATATATATATATATAGATATATATATATATATATATATATATATATATAGAGGATAATCCAAAACTTTAAGCATAAGTATGATAGTAAACAGAACTTGTTTATCTGAAAGAAAAAACGTTAAATGCCACTTTTTTAAGATACCGAGGAATGAAGTCATAAAAGTCTGTATTACAAATCAATCACATTAGCATTAGAAACACTCGGCACACATGTCTGCACTTATGCTAGGTTCACCTTTGGGAATGGAACAGTCTATATGGGCAACTCAATGCCCTTATTTAGTTTGTAGTACAGTATGTAACTACACACTCACCCTGGAATTAATCGTCCCAATTAAAGCCACTGTTCCTCGCAGAGTTAAACAGTAGGGTTAACGACGCGACCCACTGCTACCACAGATCTCTTTAGTTCCTCTACTTGCTTCGCATAGTGGCGAAAGAACACTCTGGAAGACTTCCAGCCAGTGTATGAACGGAGATGTTCAAAATCCATGCAATTAAAGAAATTTAAGGATGAAGCAACTTTCCTCGGATCGTGACCTGCGGGTGTACTGTCAGGATCCGCTCTGCGAATAAAATATGTGATTTTCGCTCTGAGTTGATTCAGAGATAAATTTGAGCCTGATGTTTCTCCCCTGAATAGTTGACCACCCTTGAAGTCTGAAGTTGTACGAAGATAGACCTTTAGGCATTCTACTGGACATAGAGATGCATCATCTTTCAGAGGGCAGATTCTCCAGGGACCCCACCTGTTCGTGGGTAACTCATTCTTGGCGAGAAACGTAGGATCCGGAAACAGGTTCAGTTCTCCCCCATCCAGGAACTGAACACGACCTGCCTCTCTCGAGAGGGCTACGATCTCACTAACCTTGACCCCGGACGCGAGTGCAAATAGGAAAATAACTTTTTGTGTCAAATCTTTTAACGCACACTCTTCATTGCTCAACAGAGAAGTGAAATGAAGAACTTTGTCTAAAGACCATGAAATGGGCTTTGGAGGTGCTGAAGGTCTGAGCCTAGCGCAGGCTTTCGGAACTTTATTAAAGATCTCGTTACTTAGGTCGACCTGGAAGGCATATAGAATGGGTCTTGTCAAAGCAGACTTACACGCTGAAATCGTGTTAGCTACCAACCCTTGACCATGGAGGTGGATGAAGAAAGATAAGCAGAAGTCTGTCGAGATCTCCTGCGGACTCTTCGCCTTGACAAAGGCCACCCATTTTCTCCAAGATGACTCATATTGCCTTCTAGTAGATTTGCACTTATATTCCTCTAGGAAGTCTATGCTGGCTTTCGAAATCCCGAAACGCTTTCTCACCGCTAGGGAGAGAAAATCATGAGCTGCAGGGTCCGGGTTTTCTGTAATGAAGCGCAGACAGTCGACTTCTGGACTCGCTGGGTCAGAACTGGATGTGGTAGCAGCACAAACTTCAGCTGTAGTTCCAATGCCAAGGGGAACCACACGCTGTTCGGCCACTTGTGGGCCACTATTGCCGCTACCCCCCTTGAAGGATCTCAGTTTGTTGAGGACCCTCAACAGAAGGTTGTGAGGAGGGAACAGATAAATCCTGGACCATCTGTTCCAGTCGAGGGACATCACGTCCACTGCTTCCGCTAAGGGGTCCTCTTACGGGAACACGTACAGGGGCAACTTCTTGTTGTCTTTCGTCGCAAAGAGGTCTATCTGCAGTTCTGGGACTTGATTCAGAATGAAGGAGAATGATCCTGCGTCTAAGGACCATTCCGACTCTATCGGTGTGAACCTGGATAGAGCGTCCGCTGTCATGTTGCGGACTCCTTGAAGGTGAACTGCCGACAGGTACCACTTCTTCTTTTTCGCCAATCGGAAAATGGCCAACATCACCTGGTTGAGAGGTGGTGACCTCAATCCTTGTCGATTCAAGCATCTCACAACTACCTCGCTGTCCATCACCAACCTTATGTGGATCGAGTGACACGGGGAGACTTTCTTTAAGGTAAGGAGCACTGCCATAGCTTCTAGAAAGTTTATGTGAAAGGTCTTGAATAGCTTGGACCAAGTCCCCTGGACTTTTTTCCGATGAGAGTGACCTCCCCATCCCTCCTTTAAGGCGTCTGAGTGAATCGTCACCGACGGGGGAGGTGGCTGAAGAAGAACAGACTTCTTTAGATGTCTGGCTTGGGACCAAGGACTGAGAAGAGTACATAGCCGAAGTGGAACTGGTCTTCTCAGATCTCTTCGCGCGTTTGATGCAAAACTTCTCCAAACTCCGGTTGCATCCTTTAGCTGTGCTCTTAGCACTGGGTCTGTCACTGAAGCAAACTGGAGAGAGCCCAGTACTCTCTCCTGTTCGCGTCTTGATATCCTTTCAGAATCTAGAAGTCTCTTGACAGAACCCGCTATCTCCTTCCTTTTCTTCGCCGGGATGGAGAAACGGTGTGACAAAAGGTCCCAGTGGATTCCCAGCCACTGGAACATTTGAGATGGAGAAAGTCGAGACTTTTTTCTGTTGATATTGAAGCCTAGGTACTCTAGGAACTGGATCACTTGACTGGAAGCTTGCAAGCATTCTGTCTCGGATGCTGCCCACACCAACCAGTCGTCCAGGTAGGCTACTACCTGAATTACCTTTAGGCGTAATTGTTTCAGAGCTGCGCTCGCAAGCTTCGTGAAAATCCTTGGGGCTATGTTTAGCCCGAATGGCATGGCTCTGAAGGCGTAGAGTCTTCGTTGTAGCCTGAACCCTAGGTAGGGGGAGAGTCGACGGCTGATTGGGATGTGCCAATAGGCGTCTGACAAGTCTATAGAGACGGAATATGCCCTCTTGGGCAGTAAGGTCCTTATGTGTTGCAGTGTTAGCATTTTGAATTTGCAATCCACTATGAACTTGTTGAGTGGCGACAAGTCCAGAATGACTCTGAGCTTTTCCGAGTCTTTCTTGGGAACACAAAACAGCCTCCCTTGGAATTTGATGGACTTCACCTTTCGGATCACATTTTTCTCCAACAGTTCTTGAACGTACTCCTCCAGAACGGGGGTGGAGTGTTGGAAAAACCGAAGGCACGGGGGTGGAGTGCTGTACCAGCTCCA
Organism: Palaemon carinicauda; assembly: GCF_036898095.1. NCBI lineage: Eukaryota > Metazoa > Arthropoda > Malacostraca > Decapoda > Palaemonidae > Palaemon > Palaemon carinicauda. The sequence goes on along the minus strand of NC_090748.1, from coordinate 26,211,717 downwards.
GCCCGGTTCATTCTTGAGTAGGCTGTGGGCCCAGGGATCGAAGGTCCATCGATCCCAAAATTTCAGAAGTCTTCCTCCTACCGGTATCATCTCACTTGGACTGCCGTCCTGAGGTCTTGCCACCCTGACCACGACCACCCCTGAATCCCCTTCCCCTTGAGGGGTGCCTAGACGAGCCTCTGGCTGCTCCTCTAGGCTTTGCTCGAAAGGAAGAAGACTGCCCTTCGAACGTTGGGGTGAATGCCGTTGACTGTGTCGACACAGCCTGGGGTACCCACTGAAAAGTGGTCGGGGTTTGTGCCACCATCTGTGGCACTGGAGGCAATGGCAATTGCAGTTGCTGTTGCTGTCTAAAGGGCTTGGCTGGCCGAGACGGTAGCCTAGTCCTCATAGTCTTCCTCTTTGGTTGAGGACCCTCATCCGGGGAAGACTTTCTTTTGATAGCCAGGCCCCACTTCTGGAGAAGGTTTCTATTCTCCAAGGCGGCCTTATCAACAACTTCTTTGACCAAATCGGTAGGGAAAAGGTCTTTTACCCAAATGTTGGAGGAGATTAGTTTCCTTGGCTCGTGCCTCACCGTAGCCGAGGTGAACACGAACTCCCTGCAAGCTCTCCTCGCCTTGACGAAGCCATAAAGGTACTTCGTCACTGTGGCCAGATGAGTCTTAGCCACCACCATGAACATTTCATGGACCTTGGGGTCACTTGCCATCGTCTCAAGAGTAGTCTGAAGAGACATTGAGGCAGCCAGTCTTTCTTTTGTCTCGAACTCTCTTCGCAAAAGAAAGTCAGACAGCTTGGGGAGGTCCTCGCCGAACTGCTGTCCGGCGATATCAGCCTCCAACATTCCAACTGAGAACGTAAGATGGACGTCCTTCCAGTCTTTGTGGTCCATAGGCAGGGCCAGCGACAAGGGTTTACACTCCTCCAGGGAGGGGCAAGGCTTGCCGGCCTCGACTGCTTTTAGTACAGCCGCAAACCCTTTTTGTAAAAAGGGGAAGGCTCTAGCAGGAGAGGACACAAAGGAAGGGAGCTTCTTGCTCAATGCAGCTACCTTTGAGTTAGAGAAGACCCTCTCTTTCATCGAGGATGAAAGTAGAGCTTGAGCCTTAGCATGGTCCATCACTATGACCTCCTTCGGCTCTGTCTCCTCCTTTGAAGCTGGTTCCTTCCTCAGCCGGACATAACAGTCCGGATATGAAGCCTTGCTGGGCCAGAATTCCACCTCCTCTAGGGGAACTGAGCCCAGCTTATCCGAGATGACGATCTTTCCAGTCGTCATCGGCATGTGCTCAGCATACCTCCATGGGTTAGCATCTGAGCACAAGGGAAGGTCTTTCACATTGAGCCTTTTCTGGGGCCCATGTGATTCTGCAAGGCACTGCATCCACAGTTCCATTGCAGCCACCTTCTCCTGATTCTCCTTCTGCATTTGTTGGATCATTCCAACAATAGAAGAGAGGGCCTGTCCCAGCTCTACTGGGAGACCGGCCAATGTTGAGGGAATAGGCTCCGGAATCTGAACCGGAGTAGCCGACACCTTGTCGACCTCTTCCTCTACAACGTCTGGGGCTTGAACTTCATCCTGGCCTTCTGCCAGGAGGTCTTCCTCCAGACGCTCGTCCACGTCAGACATCCTGTCTTCTAACTGGATGTCTTACATCGCGACCGCGACCTCAGCATCCACCTGGATCTGAGCTTGGGGGATCTCCTCTTGAAGCTGGGGAATCACTGCATCAGCTGATGCCTTAGGTAAAAGATACGCCCTCATCTTCTCACTTGGAAGATAAGGGCCAGAGGTGGTTTTTTGGAAGCCCCTTACCCAGGTACGAAGCTTCTCCCTTGCTTTATCCCTTGATTCCGCCGTCCTAGGGGAATCAAAGGCCTCAGTAATCAGGTTAGTGCACACAGTACATACCTGAGGGTCCCAATACTGGAGATCATCCTTGGAGACAGCGCATGCTGCGTGTCTCCTACAAAACTCATGTCCGCAGAGGTTCTTGCTGCGGACGTTGCAGAAAACACTTCCGCACTTCGGAGGGTCCTCCTGTAAAGAGAAGAAATTTCCATGAGTATCAAGTGAACTATGTATTACTGGATATGCATAGTATAGCATAACAATTCAGAAAGGAAAGACACACACTTGTGTTTCCCTCACAACCCATTGTTGCAGCCTTCCAGATAATAAAATCAAATGGTTAATCTCTTCTAGAATAACCAATGCAAAGTTTCCAGAGGAAATAGGTGGAGCTCACACCTAAGCAATGATTTTAAGATCCTGGATAATAGACAGGAAAGAACTCACTTTCCTATCTGTAGGGCAACAGCAAAGGGCTGTGCAAGAAAACACAAAAGTGTTAGAACACACAGTGCTGTACCAAAACCCATACTATAGTTTTCATCTTACAGTATATGTTATACTGAAGAATACTGGTACAGTATAGGAGGTTATGTGCCGGCTGGCACTTCCCGGCCGGCACACTCCATAACTAGCTTTAAAGTATACTACTTAACAGCTATAAGGCGGCAGAACGCTGGTTCAAATGCATTTGCCGGCCGGCAGTAACTTCCGGCCGGCAACAGCCAATGTCGGCCGGCAATGACTGCCGGCCGGCAACTACACAAGGTAATACCCGGCTGCCGGCCACACTCTTGGTGACCGGCAGACAAGAGTTGACATAAGCCGACCGGCAAAGGTACAGGACCAATGCCAGCCGGCAGCAAAAGGACCAGAGGACTACAACCGCCCGGCTGCCAGCCTCATAGGCCGGCAGCCGGGTCGGGCACAGCACTAGAAGAAAAACAGAATGGATGCCGGGATAAGAGTGTACACTACCTCCAAGCCCGGCAATCCGAAAGAGTGCATATAAGGAAGGGGAGAATCTAATTCAGGCTTCCTGACCAATGCCGTCTGACTCTGCAGCCAGCATGGATGAGGGACCAAGGGAGGTCCGGGCAGCACTCAAAACAGAAGACCCCTGCCGTCCGGCAGCTCTGCCGGCCGGCAAGGGACTGAGTCAATTCCACATTCTAACCTATTCTAGGTCCAGATGTAGAATGACGTACAGTACTGTAATGGCTAGGCCATTACGAGATAGAGGGGGAAGGGACAAAAGAGGTTCCTACCAACCTTGCTTTAGTGACGGATCACCCGCAGCCAAGAAACTTATCTTAGCCTAAGGGAGATCCAAGGGGGGAGGCCAGCTCCCAGAGCACCAAAGCA
>NC_090748.1:26192521-26200494 GCF_036898095.1 Palaemon carinicauda | reverse complement strand
ATTTACTTGAAGATGTAACATCCTCAACTAACATACTCAATGTGTGTTAACAACAGTAGCACACTAATAAATGGTGGCACTGGTAAAACTCTAAGAATAAGAGAAAGATCTTCAAGAATCAACGAATAAAACTCTAAAAACCAGAGTAAGATCTTCAAGAAATCAACAGTAATGAATCTACAATTTTGACTAAGTATCATAGTCCATCGAAGAATGAAACATTTAATGAATGTTATACATACAAACTGATGAACTGGATCTTCAATCAACATCCTAAGAAAACCAAGGACTGACGTTCAATGCTTACAAAACATATCCAGAAAGCACTACATTCAACGGAAATCGGACCGAAAACATTCACCCAAACATCAAGAGAGAGAGAGAGAATATATCGGACCGAATACATTCACCCAAACATCAAGAGAGAGAAAGGAAATGACGACATCACACAACATCATACAAAGCTAAGTACATTTCTTATTCATTTCAGTATTGAGCAGTGAGCTGTAGTTATCACGAGTTGTTAGTCCATTATTACTGGGGTGAGTGGTTTGCTAATCTTCTATTTTCCTTTCATTAAAGGAAACTGTGTTCAATTCCGAATTCTCATCTAGAATTTTTTTCTCTCTTTGTGCTAATTCCGTTTTCTTACAGAAATTCACGGGAAATATCTTTGTGTTCCGTTTTCTTTCAAAAATTCTCGGGAAATATCTTTGTGTTCCGTTTTCTTTCAGAAATTCTCGGGAAATATCTTTGTATTAGTAGCATTGTTTTGGGGAATTTTGTTATAATCTTATCATTGAGTGCTTATGCGTTTATGCAGTGGACGTCTGTATTCATATAGATATTTTGATAGAATTGCAAGGGGTCGAAAAGATAGGAAAAGAAATACCGTAATCATGACGCCCCCTGTGAACCCCACCCCTGGACCAAGTAACGCAGGACAGGTTAACCCTCTCCCGATTGTGACACTTATAAATGCTTGGTCAGCAATCCTTCCTTTTCAGGGTCGGGTTAATGGGTTCTTGCCTCAAAATCTGGAGTCATGGATTTCATCCGTCGATGCCCATTTAAATGCCAAACAAATCATAGACCCTTTTGTACAATTACAAGAAGCTAAAAGTTTTATAGATTTTTCTAAGGGGGATGCGAGTGCGTATTTAAGAGGTGTGTCATTTCAAGAAGCAGTTACCTGGGATGATTTCATAGTTAGGTTACGCGCGGTCTCTGGGGGTGAAGAAGCCTTGGATGTAGTATTAACATTAAGAAATACACTTAATCAAGCCACTATGACTCGGCTTAATGTTATTGAGAGAGCAGCTCTCATAGCTGATAGGCTTAATGAATATCAAGATATTTTAGGTAATTCCACTTGGGTTACTAGAGATAACAACTCCGTGAAAGATTTTTTACGATTAATATACTTAACTTGCATGATACTTATGTTGCCTGAAGCTTTAGTGCGGTGTTTTGATAAAAAGTTAACGCCTGCAAGTACGGAATTGGATGTATATAAACAGGTAAAGAAACACATGTCTAAGTGTCCTGACCTTGATCCCGTGTAAACTCAAGTTTTTGCAAAAGATGAAACAAAGCCACAACAAGTAAATGTAGTTAATAATAGTCAAGTTGCGGGAATGACGTGTTATAATTGCAAACGTCAAGGTCACTTGATCGCGGACTGCAGAACAAAATTCTGTTCGATACATAATAGTTCGACTCATTCATATAGTCAGTGCTACTCGCGTAAGACACAGCAGAATCCTAGAAATACACAGTCAATTCCACAGTCAGTTCCATATGGAAATAAAAAGAAAAATCCTCATTTTAATAAGAAGAAACAGCCAAACGTCAATGTAGTTCAGATTCCCAAACAAACAAACAGTTCTTCGAATAACGCTGAGCCTGGGTCGTCAAACCAGACCTCGCAAGGTCAGACTAATTTCCAGAATGTGCAGAGCAAAGCAAATACCACATAATTAACTCCACTGGGGAAGAGAGTGATGTTGGGTCAAGGTCATTCATGTCAACATCAGTAGTATTGAATTATCAATTTAATATTTTATCAGATCATTGTGAAGCAATAGATTTTCCTATGAAACACACAGCCGAATTAAGTAAATCAGTGCATGCTCCCGTAGATTTGCAACGAATTCATACAATAATAAGCCAAAATGAGTTCCGACCAACATTATATGCTGTAAATTTAGAACACAAATCCTTTACGTTAATTTTTGACTCTGGTAGTCCACGTAATATCATTGATTTGAGGACACATCATTTGTTGTTTTCGAACTTTCCGATAGAAAAATCCGGAGTAAGACTCTCAGGTATAGGATATAATGAATTAAATGTAATAGGCATAACTCAGGTTCAGTTCAAGGTCGGTAAGCACACGTTTGCCGATACATTTGTTGTTGTACAAAACATTGATATGTATCCAGCTGTAATTATAGGATACCCATCTATGGGCAATCAAAACATTATCTTAGCCCCTGCAAAGCACGGCTTGTATATCAAAGGAAAATTCTATAAGTCTTCTAATACCTTAAAATCAGTTTTGGATAAAAAGGAGACGACAAATGTAACCATAACGTATGTTGAAGAACCAATAACTTGTCTCAGTAATAAAGAAATAATATACGCGACCCAGCAGAATTCTCGTTCACCCGTAATATCATCTTGCACGCAATCTATCGAGCCAAACGTACCTTCGAATTTAATAGTGTAAGTAAAGAAAATATTACCGGGATCTGAAATATTAATCCTTTCCGACTCTTTGAAAACTAACAGATTGTCTGTCACACAAGCTATTTATACAGTAGGCTCACATCAACAATGTAATATTGAAGTCTGTAATCAATTAAATACCACTTTAATAATTCACAAAAATCAACATATCTTGATGTAGAAGTTTATATACATCGTATTCTTACCGTTGCTGAAATCAATCATGCTCAATCAGTTGCGGATGAATCCCTTTTGCAATCTATTAAAATTAAAATCCATAAAGACATTCAAGACGAAGAGATTCAGCAGAAAATGTTTGGACTTTTAACTAAATATCATGATGTTTTTTCCACTACAGATGTGATCGAGCATCAAATAAGGTTAAAGGACAAACAAAAATTATCTATGTACCCTCGTACAGACTCCCTATGAAATTCCAGAATGAAATAAATGATGAAGTAGGTAAAATGCTAGAAGAAGGAGTCATTAGGAAATCAAACAACCCTTATAATTTTCCATTAATAGTTGTACCGAAAAAAGATCGAACATGGCGTATCTGCGTCGACTTCCGTCGTCTAAACGAGGAGACAATCCCTGATCGATTCCCAGTGCCATGTACAGACGGTATTTTGTCTTTGTTAGGTCAGAATAAATATTTTACCAGTTTGGACTTACTTAAAGGCTTTCACCAGATATCATTAGAAGAAGATAGTATCCCATACACAGCCTTCAGCACAGCCAGGGTACATTATGAATTTTTACGGAAGCCTTTTGGTTTACGTTGTGCTCCCATAACATTTACAAGAATGATTAACATAGTGTTTGGAGACCTGCTAGGGGATATATTGCATGCCTCTATGGACGACCTTGTAATCTTTTCCAACACCTTAGAAGAACATCTACGTAAATTAGAACTAGTATTACAGAGACTAACACGACATAACTTAAGGGTAAAGATTAGTAAGTGTGAATTTTTCAAAACAGAATTGATATATTTGGGTTTTATGGTTTTAAGCCAAGGTCTTAAAGTAGTCCATGATAAGGTGTCGGCTATCCGTAATTTTCCCATACCTACCAATGTCAAGGGAATACAGAAATTTCTGCGTTGTAGTGGATATTACAGGCGTTTTATACGCAATTATTCAATAATAGCCGCTCCCTTAACTGATCTTACGAAGAAGGGCGTAGATTTCATATGGTCTGAGCAGCATCAACAGGCGTTTAATACCTTGAAAGATGAACTGTGTAGTTCTCCTATCTTAAAGTTTCCTGACTTCGGTAAGGAATTCTTCATTGCAACAGACGCCTCAGACTTAGGAGTAGGTGGGGAATTGCTTCAGCAATATGATAAACAATTTTTCCCGATAGCTTTTTATTCTCGAAAAATGAGAACTTCCGAAAGTAAGTATGCAGTAATAGACAAGGAAGGGCTAGCTATTGTTAATTCACTAGTGCATTTTAAGTTCATAATATACGGTTATCCCGTTAAGGTTCTTACTGATCATAAACCCCTAACCGAATTCTTTAAAGGCTTCAACCACAGCCCCAAACGAACTCGGTGGCATTTGATCATTCAAGACTTTGGCATGAGAATCGATTATTTACCAGGGAAAGCAAATATCACTGCTGATGCATTATCACGCAACCCCGTGTCATCTTGTAGCTGAATTAATAGATATATCAACATCCATGCCTATTGTTAAAACGATATCTGAACAAGAAGATTTGGGCTGGAGCGCTGAATTATTACTGACTGAGCAAAGAAAAGATCAGAAATTAGAAAAAATTATAAATGCTTTGAAAGGCAATCATAAGGAAAAGGGATATATAAAGTATAAGCAGCAGAATTATATAATCAAAGATAATATTCTGTGTAGGACCGTGACAAGGAAAACCCGCAATACACCACATGTAACTAACGACCAGGTAGTGGTACCAATCTCACTTATTTCCACTGTCCTTAATTGGTTGTATGCAAATCCATTGCATGGACACCCGGGGTTCTCATTAATGTCACAGAAAGCCAAATCATTATCTTATTGGCATACGATGTTTACAGATATAAAAAAAAAACACATAGCTAATTGTCACACATGTCAGGAAAACAAAGGGCATACGAAAACACATGTCAGCCTAGGGGTTTATCCCGTGCCCAATCAACCCTTTGAAAGAATACATTTAGATTTATTAACAGGATTTTACGAGTCAGACAGAGTAAATAAGCACCTCTTAGTAATTGTAGATGCTTTAACTCGATATACAGAACTAATCGCACTTAAAACTAAAACTGCGATTGAATGCGCTAAGAAGTTTTACGGGTGTTACATTTGTAAACATGGAATTCCACACATGATAATCTCAGACTCGGGTGGAGAATTTAATAATCACTTTCTTACCTTATTGTGTGAATTCCTTAGCATAAAGAAAATAAATACCATGATATATCACCCAGAGTCGAATGGGCTAGTAGAAAGAGCAAATAGGAAGGTTTTAAATATATTAAGAGTAACACTAGGGGGATCAGACCCCAACTGGGATATTGCAATACCTGCGGTACTGAGTACTCTGAATCATTCATATCATATATCAATTAAAATGTCACCGCACGAAGCATTGTATGGTACCCTAGTTAGAACGCCTTTCCATGTATTAACGCCTACAACTAATCTATCAAATCCTTTAAAAGAATGTATAAATGCAAGCAAAAGTCGTTTTGATATCCTCCGAAAGAATTTAGAAGAATCACAAATCGTAATGAAAAGAAATCATGATAAAATAGCGAAGCCAACTAAAACATATACAGTGGGTGATAATGTATACATACAGGTAAATGTACGTAAAGGACTCAATTATAAGCTAACACCTAAGTTTGAGGGCCCATTAAACATTTTGGAAACATTAACGGCCGATAGGTTTATAGTTCAAAACGTATCCCAACCCACTGATGAGAGAATCGTACCATTGGCTCACATAAGAAATTAAAATAAGAGGGAAAGAAGTGATGGAAAGATTTTTATTTGTATGTTAAAAGTTTTCTTCTTAATACAGGAGTAATTACATATATTTTTCTCGTTACAGGTTTCCAAGATGAATTTTTTGTTGTTGGGAGTGATATTGTTCGCTCAGACATTTTTCTCGTGTGGGATGAGCTCTAAAACTAAAAGTATAGATTTTAAATATGGCACTATAGTTGAAAGACAAGAAGACGTTTTTATTTCATCAAGTAACGTAGTTGTAGAAGTGCTAATGCAAGCAATTTTTCTCCCAGAGAATGACGTTACTAGCTTAAAAAGCGCCATTTCAAGGTTTGCTGTCTCATTAGATGAATTGCATAGAAGACATTTTCCTTTGAATACAGAGAGTTCGCTTGGATCGACACTAAAAGTTGCAGAGATGCTACCTGATGACTTGCAAAATAAGACTTACGAGACAGAATCTTTGGCTCGTGACCTTTTGATGTGGACTGTAGGACACGGAAATAAAGAGAGATGTAACCCGTTAATTGTTGCTGCACTAAACATCTTTGGGTCTATCGCAAGTTTAGGTTTAGGAATTTCCAATCGTCTTAAGATTAGTAATCAAAATAAGAAAATTGAGTTCTTGACTCATGAAGATGAATTGATTATGTCAGAACTAAGGAATCAGTTAGCTTCAATCAATCAAATTATGAGTTTAGTAAATGAACATTCAAGTAGTATCGATCAGATTATGGAAGTACAGGATTTGTTGGCAACGTTAGCATATTATGATTCAAAAATAGATCACATACATAACAGAATTACACATTTCATTGAAAAATCAAAAGATTATGTGGAAGCTATCACGTTAGCGACTAAAGGTGTACTGTCACCCCATTTGTTGCCAATAAAATACTTAAAGTTAATTGTGGAGAACGGACGGGAGAAACTAAGCTATATTCCTTTGTTAGACGCACGTAGGTTAGAATTTTATTACAGCCTAATTACAGTAAGCGTTGAAAATAACACGATTATGATTACAATTCCCTTGACTCTTCTGATGCCTGGCAATCTTACAGGATATCACCATTTCCGACTTTCATGACGAATCACTCAAATCCAGTAATATCCAGTTTGACAGGAGGACACATATTGATTTCCCCAGACAAGGAAACACATACGGTCATTACAGACTTAAATCAATTAACTCACTGTTCAGACGCAATAGATAGAAACTTAATGGATTCATGCGAGTTATGTATAGCGCTAGACAGTGCTCTCTCCCATACAAGTGAAAATTGTCTGGATAAGCTTTATCCCTTTGACAAAAATGAGTTCAATTGCAGACTGAACAACGGCTCGTGGATACGATACGACAAGGCCGGCTTCAATGTATCATTTCCGGACGGATCCACGTCCTATTCCCAAATCTTCGTTGCAGCAGATGGTTGTATCGGGACATCCCCTAATTCCATGGTGAAAGGTATAAAAACCATCATCAGAGAACGAGCCTACTTCGCGAACTTCCCGTGGTCAACAACGGTTCCATCATTACCTCTCCCATACAACAACCAGGTAGCCAAGTGGTTGATGAAATTGACCGAGATGGACCACTCGTCACCGACTTATAAAGAATTTCTTCACCACATACTACTAGCAAGAACAGTTGTGACGGTGGTGGTATTTATCGCCGTTAACATCTTTGTTCGGTGTAGTTTAAGGAACAATAGTTTGCAGCTCAAACAGAACGTTTTGCCATGTCCAGACAAAACTCCTTATTGAATTCAATTTAAAGCCGTTTGAATGTGGCCACTTCATTCGCTCAAAGGAGTAAAATTGTCTTGGAAAAGTGTTGTGTACGAAAAGCAGTTAGTACGCTAGTAATATGTAATTGAAGAGACTAGAACATTTGCATTTTTAAAAAACATTTTAAAAAACATTTAAAAAATAAATCATTTTTTTTCGGCATCTAATAAAATATATAAGCTGGAATGTTAAAAAAAAAACAGAATCTATGGGCATCTAATAAAATATATAAGCCCTATATATATATATATATATATATATATATATATATATATATATATATATATATATATATATATATATATATATATGTATATATATATATATATATATATATATATATATATATATATATATATATATATATATATATATATATATATATATATATATATATATATATATATATATATATATATATATATATATATATATATATATATATATATATATATATGTGTGTGTGTGTGTGTGTGTGTG
>NC_090748.1:26187521-26190021 GCF_036898095.1 Palaemon carinicauda | reverse complement strand
AAGTTTAAGCTATTCTAAAAAAAAAAAAAACTAAAGAGATGGAAAGCCCTGGGATACGATGGAATAAATGCTTAGATAATAAAGGTAGAAAATGAAGTTACTCCCAGTAAACTTACAAGATTATTTTCTTGAATGTGGCATGAAGTGGGAAAACCTGATGAATGGGAGACTGGAATGTTGGTGAAAAAAACAAAAGGATACAGGACTGATTGCAATAATTACAGAGGTATGGTATATATGTCAGTAATTATGAAAATATATTGTATGCTTATTCTAAAGAGAATTGAGAGAAAGATTGATGAAAAACAGATAGATAAACAAGCAGGATTTACAAAAGGTAGAAGTTGCACTGACCAAATTTTCATTTTGAGACATGTACAACAATGCGTAGAATATAGAAATCCCCCTTTGATGGAATTTGTTGTATATGAAAAAGCCTATGATAGTGTGCACAAGGAAATTTTGAGAAGAGTTCTGCGTTATTATGGAATTCCTCTTAAAAAAGTAAATTTTATCAAATCTCTTAATGAGCATACCCAGTATAATGTTGATGTTAATGGAGTCTTATCAAATGAATTTCCATTAAACAGGGGAGTGCTCTAAGAACATGTGCGCCCAGGTTCCTCCTCATGGATTATTTAATGTGTAGAACAGTCAGAGATGGCGGTTACCGACGAAAATGTGAGGGGCTCCAATCTTGGGAATATCTGGAGCATTGTCTGACACATCCTACCTCGACTGATAAACATCACTAACTGACTTCACGCACCTCTAACTTGAGAAAATCTGAAAGATCCCCAGGAATCTTAAGAAATTTGGTGCTGTGCATATGCCAGTCCCTCAGATGGGGTCAACAATAAGCACGCAGGATTGTCCTTCTGTCGTTTGTCATTTTCATTGTCTTGTTCATGTCCTTTTCTTTTTCTTACAAGTTGTTAGGGTAGTCTCTACTGTAGTTTGCCCTCCTATTCATATTGATCTTTATCTGTCTTTTAGTGTTAGGTCCATCATTATTCTTTTCATGGTTCTCTAAGTCATAACTGTCTGATTAGATACTTTTCTTTTCAGAGAAAATGCCACTTTACTTTTTATGTCATTTTGTTTTCCAAAAGATGTCTATCCCATGTTTATCCTTCTTTTAATTTCGGTCTCTTATCTTGGGGAAACAATTACAGTGTGTTCTAAGTGTGTATATTCCTTAACGAGAGGGGTTTATCCATAATTCCTATATTTGAACTCTGCATTTTCATTGACTATTATATTAGTTTTACTCATATCTATTCTCAGTCCTACTTTTATGCTTTCTCTATTCAAATCTTCTAGCATCCTTTGCAAGTAATGGTTTGCAGCCAGTAATCAGTAGGTGAATCTGGCTGACTTTATCTAAAGCAAATGCTCTCCATTTAAAAGATTATCCACAAATTTTAATGTATGGCAGAGAAAAGCAAAGAACGAAATAAAAATGTATGAAGTTGATTACTAAAATGTGTAACCAACCCCATTTATTTTTCACAAATGGTAACATTATGGTATCAAAAACTTAATCGCAATATGTTAATTATTAACATTGATTACGGAATAGACGGGTATCTTACTTTTACTCTAGTTCTAACAGATCAAGTAATCTTGTCCTATAGCTTCTGTTTCAAATGGATTAAACTGAGATCGAAAATAACAGCTGTAAAAAAAATAAAAAAAATAAAAGAAAGTGTTTGCATATTAGTTATACATTCATTGTTAAAAAATATTATATGATTCACCATTCTAAATAAATAGAAATTAAAATGATGAACAAAGAGAACTAAAGTATAACAAGGATTAAACGAGAATAGTTGATTGGAGAGATTTACAGTTAATTGACGTTGTAAAGGACAAGTAAGGGGTGATTTACCAAAGTAACAAAAGATAATTTAGATATACCTAACACTGATAACTGCCTTCTGTTTTCCTAATATCATATTATTTTTAGTGAATACTCAATGCATTTTCTAATCAGGTAATTTTCTTGAACCATTATTGAAGAGAAGCCTGCTTAAAGGTTAATTGATAACTTCCAACTTCATTTCTAATAATTATTAATGCAATATAATATGAGGCTTCAATCGCAAGATCATATTTCAAAATATTAAACATAAAAAAGTATGAGGAGGATAGAAATATTCCAATATTCTTAAATACGTTCAAATAAAAAAAAAGAGCATTTAAATATTATTGGCTGCAACATAATGTCTTTTCGTCTTGCTTTTTATATCGAAGTTGAAAGGATGTAAAATGAGAAAGGAGATAATGATGAAATCTGAAGTGACCTAATTCAGTCCCAAAGTTTTTTACCACGCAAAGAGACGTCCATTAATTTTACGGAATAATAAATTATTTCATCTTACGATGTTTACAGGCAAAATATTTCCCTTGACCTTCCTCTTTCTTCTAGAAAACACTGAATGTATCATTTTGATATAACATGAGTCGAACCCTACACTTAATTAATTGAATTATCCTA
>NC_090748.1:26182521-26185021 GCF_036898095.1 Palaemon carinicauda | reverse complement strand
CACCGCCATCAATTAATGTTGATGGTAGGGTACCCGGATTTTGCCTTGGAAAGCTGCCCAATAGTAATGTTGCTGGCATTAGGGAAGGTAAGAAATGGTGCATATGGCACGGAAAAGTAAAAGCATCGGCGGGTGATAGTGCAACTTTTGTGTTATTTAAGGCCCCTTCTTGAATAGGACCCCACTTCAGGTCTTTTTGTCTCCCTTAAAAGACGCTTAGAGAGGGCATGAGTGGTGGCGATAGCTGGCAGGAATCGGCGATAATAGTTCATCATGAGCAATAATTCTCGCAGTGCTTTGACATTTGAATGGCTGGGGAACACTGACAGGCTACTACCTTGTCAGGAAGGAGGTAGACTCCTTCAGGTGTGATGCAGTGGCCAATGAACGATACTTCATTGGTGTCAAAGGTACAATTGTTGTACCAGACTAGATGAGCTTTCTGTTGTAGGGGTTCGAGCATGATGCTTTGGTGATGGAGCTGATCCTCTTTAGAGGAAGTGAACACAAGTGTGTCATCCAAATAACATACAGAGAGGAGTAAGTCCTTAAGATGCAATCCATGAGACGTTGAAAACTGGCCACAGCATTACGAAGCCCAAAACAAGAGAAAAGGAAGGTATTTGTACCAAAAAAGTAGTCTCAGGCATCTCATCTAGGCTCATGAGTACCTGATAATACCCCTTCAGGAGATTGAATGCTGAGAAACCTTTTATGTGTGCAAATAGGAAGTCATGTCGGCAATGTATGGGAGGGGGTTATGATACAGTTTTGTTTGCATGTTCAGGAGCCTGTAATACCCACATGAATTAGGGTGAACGTTTGTTTAGCGGCTGCAAAACGAGCCGGTGCCAGAGGCTTGAATCTGGTGAATACTGGGTTCCCTGTTACCTTGATTTGGTGATATATAGCCTACCATGTTTTTTGGGAAGTATGGGTGTTTAAGGAAGTTATAGAAAGAAGACTTCTGGGATTTCGTAGGGATTGGGGCTAGGCATACACGGGAGCACTAGTGTGGAGAGCGAGTTCTGAGTAGGTGGGTTGAAGGGGTGTTGACAAGTAAGAGTCTTTATTGACTCTCCCGTATTTATCAGCACATCAAGAAGACGAGGCGTGTACCGCATATGTTTCATACATGCTTGTATACTGCAACGGTTTTGGTTTTTTATCATATTACTCTCTCTTCTTTACATTATTAATAAAGTACCCTGTGTTAGCATGGAAGCTCACGTTATATTTTGTTTAATTTTTTTTTTTCTTGATCAAAAGTCCTGGTATAAAACATGATTTCCGTTTAAGAATGGTTCATTGCATTCACCCAGGCTTTCAGTTACAACCAAACGTCTCACATTCACATTTCCTCTCAGCTACCCCGAATACGGGGTGGTAGTAACATAACTGCATATGATGGGCGTCAATACGTAGCTATAACGGTAGTTGGTTAGTCCTTGAACGAGTGGTGGCATATGTGGGTGATGAGCTTCTTTGTCCTACCACATTCACATCAGTTTCGTTCGTGGTTTATTAGTTATCTTCTTCGTAAGTAGTGAAGGCGTTTATGGAGGTCTTGGAAGTGGTAAACTGGCTGTCCATAATGGCATCCACTTTGGTCATCAGGTCCTTAACTGGCAAAATATCAACATTTGGTATGGCAGCGTGTAGAGGTTCGGGTAAGCATTATACCCAAAAGATACATAGTAGGTTCAACTCACAAGGAAAGCCAACTACACCAGGTAGTAGCGTGTGAAACTGTTCGTTTCCTTGAGGGCAATCTAAGCATTTTGATCCCAAAGCAGTTGTAGCAAGAGCTGAAAAGCTAGGCTACATGTATGGCTGGTGATTGTGAGTACTACTATAGGAAGTATGATTTGAAGGGGTCGTACAATAATGGTGTTTCCCTTTACTTGTAAAGCCCCGATTTATTGGAATATGGCCCCAGGGATCGTAGCAAGAATATAGTCTACTTTGGTGTTTAAGTGAGTAACTCTCTTGTTTTGAAACTGTCATTTCTTCAGTGGTCACAACAATGGAATCAGGCAAATGCTTATCCACTGGTGAAGATTAGCATTTTCTTTGAGGTAACGTGTCAGGTTATGTGGGCAACATTATAAAAGTAAGACACAGCAGAGAGGGGGAAGGCAGAAGGGAGACTGTCATTTCTCCAGTGGTCACCAATGTGTAAGTGAGCCATTAGGTTATGATTGAAAGGAGAGGAAGATGCAACTAATCTTTTTTCAACAGACATCAGTTCTTATGCAAGAACTGATGAGCAAGAACGTCAAAAAATGTATAAAACAAAATAAAATAAACTAGCTTGCTTATAGAGCTTGGTTTCCTAGAAACCAAACAAGAAAAAAAAGGAAACTGCAATGCACGAGCCTGAATAAAACATGTGTTTTGCAATGTATATGATAATGGCCGAAAATGTAGTGACTCCCAGAATACTTACAAGATTATTTTATAGAATGTAGCTTGAAAAGGCCAAACCTGATGAATGGGA
>NC_090748.1:26172521-26177521 GCF_036898095.1 Palaemon carinicauda | reverse complement strand
TATATATATATATATATATATATATATGTATTTATATATATATATATATATATATATATATATATATATGTATTTATATATATTTATATATATATATATATATATATGTATTTATATATATATATATATATATATATATATATATATATATATATATATATATATATATATATATTTTAAGTGCAGTATTCTCAAAACTACATAAAGTGTGAGAACATTCTAATTGAATAATTATCAACAGTGTTACTGAAAGTTTTTTAGAATTTAAATTGAAAAAATAAATCTTTAATAATAATGTAAAATAACCTAACAACTTAAGATTTACCAACTTCCTACTTCTATTTATTGAATCATAGACGAATTTTAGGAGGACAAATGAATTGAATAGAGAATGAATGTTGTAACTATCGTGAATACGAGCATAACTAAAATAATGTCCAATGAAAATACAAAGAAAACAAATAGGAGTTAAAGACGAACCTAAAGAGATCGTAAAGCATATATGTACGTAGGACAGATACTAAGCGTTTTCCTGAGGGAGAAACACAGAAACCAAAAGAATGATAAGTTGTAATGGAAAGCTTTTGGTAAACCCAATAACAATATTATAGTATAATAACGCTGTCTTTAATAGAAAAATAATTTAACCAGGTGGTATTAACATTATTAACTCAGCATTATAATGCTGTAAAAAAAAAACTCAGAGCTATGGAAAGTGTAATAATAATGGAATTAGATAGATGTGACATAAAAAGAACATGGATACAAGAGCAAATTAAAGTAGAGGAAATAGAAGAAAAACAATAGACAAATTAAGGGCATCTAATGAAAATGAGAGATAATAATAATAATAATAATAATAATAATAATAATAATAATAATAATAATAATAATAATAATAATAAAAATATTTGGTCCCAATATATTACAAACGAAGAAGAGGTAGGAAGAGAAGACACGAAGGGACGAGCTAAGGAAATTTGTGTATATAGATTGGCATAAAAAGACCATACACAAACAGGAGTGGAACGACATCTTATCCATCCGTGGAAAAACAACGGCTGATACATACACACACACACACACACACACACACACATATATATATATATATATATATATATATATATATATATATATATATATGTTTGTATATGTATATATATATATATATATATATATATATATATATACATATATATATATACATACATACATACATATATATATATATATATATATATATATATATATATATATATATATATATATATATATATATATATATATATACTGTATATATATATATATATATATATATATATATATATATATGTATGTATGTATGTATGTACGTATTCATATATATATATATATATATATATATATATATATATATATATATATATATATATATACATATATATATATATATATGTATGTATATATATATATATATATATATATATATATATATATTTATATATATATATATATATATATATATATATATATATATATATATATATATATATATATATATATATATACATATATATGCGCTTTTAGGACACATGTTTTCTTTAATACAATTTGCAGTGAATTTAATTTCGTTTGTGTGGACAATGAGTTTCCTACAATAATCCTCATATTTTCTCAGCATCTTGAAATTTTAACATATAAACCTTTGGTTAAAGAAATGATGATTACTCCTTTTCTTCATTTAATCTCTATAGTACTTTTTGGAGAAAACTATGTATTTATAAAAGGATTATTAGTTTGCTCAAATTTAAAGTTTCTTATATATATGAGGCTCTATTATGATTATAATTTTTTATTTTGAGATTTTATTCTATATAGATAAATAAAAAATAAAAAAATCAACATGTAAAATTTTAATGTTTCAATATAGAGATCCTTAGATTATAAAGAGGATAATTACATATTATATATTAATATACAAATATGCAGATGTAGGCTCAGGCCTACACGAATACTTATAACTTTCTGCTTGAAAGGAGTGTATAATTAGAATCTCGTTGGATATCCAATATTGGCCCTTGAAGGGTGATACTTGTCATAGTTTGAATAAAGATTCCTGTGATGATAGAATTTGAGCCTGCCCCTGTGAGATTATTGTGATTTATCAGATAAAAAAGCAAAATTAAAAGAAAACTGCATGTTCTGGAAATATTTCTTCTTGTGTCTGTAGTATATTGAATAGGTAGACAAAATGCTGCTCTCCAATATAGCCATTCTTGATTATTGTTCTCCTAATGTTACGTTTTCAAATCTATGTGAGTGACGATTTTTCATGATGTTGTAATATCATTTTCAAATACGTCTCTCCATAAGGAAACTACTATTCCAAAGCTTTTATCTACGAAAGAAATCTAGGAGAACTTAGAGAGAGAGAGAGAGAGAGAGAGAGAGAGAGAGAGAGAGAGAGAGAGAGAGAGAGAGAGAGAGAGAGAGAGAGAGTGTGTGTGTTCATGTTTGAGTGCATTTTTTGTATGAATGTGCTTTTATGTGTGTATGTATGTATTAAATTATAAACAATAACATTGTCACTCCCTGGTAAATAGGACTGTTTTTGTTCTCATTTTTATTTTTTGTTAGAAATTAAAGAATCATATATGATATTATCGATTGTGTTATTTTTGTTTTAAATTCGAAACGAAAATGTTGACAATGTCATAAAAAAAGTTATTCATGCTTGTGTTGTATAGATCCACAGTGTTTATCCTCAAAATTGAATATCGTATTATAGCTGGAAGGTCAATTGGAAACTAAAATCAATCCCCATTCCCTGATGAGACTCACCCGTAAAAAATAATCAGAATATATCTAAACAAATAGAAAAAGCTAAAACTGTCACTACCACACCCGTTTTTTACTTTGGTAAAATACTAATCATAATTTATTGTAATTGAAAGTAACTGAACATTTATAGTTGTATGTTAAAAATATAATCATTAACCTAAATTACAGTTTGGAAACATTTCCATCTGTAATTTTGACAATAGACGTCCTGCCAGTTGCAATTAAAAGCACCTATTGTTCGTTTTATCGTTTGGTGCTCTATAGAGATAGTTTGAACGCTCACTCAAACCAAGTTTGGGTCTATCAAATGAAAGGTTATTGCTTGGAATAACAAATACATCAAATGCAGTAATGGTTCACTTGATCGTAGTCAAAACTGCTAAATACCTTTCCAACGAGCACCACCTCTCTCTCTCTCTCTCTCTCTCTCTCTCTCTCTCTCTCTCTCTCTCTCTCTCCCTCTCTCTACTAAACTTTTGTTATAGAAATTACAACTGTTATAGATCGATACTTTAAAAATTGGGTAAGTTTGCTCGCTATAGTTTTTTCTTTTCCTTTTTTTCATTTAATGAATTTTACGCGAAAAACAAAAATCCACGTTATGCTAGAAGAAAACATTTAAGTATTATCTGAAATAAAGGTATACATGAATAAAGAATGTATCTAGCAATGATAAAACATACAATCAACATTTAGTTATGCAATAAAGAGGAGTTTTCATTTAATAGATTATAGGTCTTAGAATACTTGATATGAAAATGGTTTCAAAGACAATGCATTATTTTCTATATATTTACAGAATGAATATACGATATTTATGTTCGTTGATTTCTTTCATATTTTACCCTAGATACAAATGGCATTTACAGAACATTTGTAAATATCTATACATGTACAGTGATTTTGAAATTACAAGAGTGAGAAAATTCCAATATACGATATTTATGTTCGTTAATTTCTTTCATATTTTACCCTAGACACAAATGGCATTTACAGAACATTTGTAAATATCTATACATGTACAGTGATTTTGAAATTACAAAAGAGATGGAGGAAATTCCAATTGTGATAGGAGTTGGAGACATTATCTCTCCTAAAATATTCATAGCATGCCCAGTAGAATTTTCAAAAGAATTTTTATTGGGAATAAGTAAGATTTAACAAATTGGGATTGCCGCAACAACTTAAGATTTCCATAGATGTCAGGATGCCTGAAAACTTTAATCCAAATAATCAATTAAGATCTACAGATGACATAGTTCTATTTAAGGAATCATGGTATGAATTGCAAAAGATTATTAATGCACATGTATATTTACGACAGACTGGAAATCGAAACTGAAAGAAGGATAAGCAAAAGATAGAGTGATTTTGGTGGAAAAAAATTAATATTATGCAAAATTAAATGCTATATAATATGACATATACTGAGGATACCACTTGATACGACATTAGGAATAACAGAATGGGTCCATATATAATTCGAAGTAAGTAGAGAAAGGGGGTGGGGATGGGGATGCTAGAGCGTGTTTGGGAGGAGCTGGACTACCGACTTGACGTGTGCCGTGTCTCAAGCGGTGCACATATTGAACATTTGTGAAATCGTTCATAGAATCCACATGCCTTTGAATATCTCATTCAGATATGGAGGAGTAAATCTTATGATGTTCAGCATTAAGCTTGTTTAGTCTCATTTGCTTTGATCATGTAGTTTCTGTGATATTTACATCTCACATGGTATTGAATTTTTGAAACACCCGGTATATATATATATATATGTATGTATATATATATATATATATATATATATATATATATATATATATATATATATATATATATATATATATATATGCGTGTGTGTGTGTGTGTGTGTGTGTGTGTGTGTGTGTGTAATTTATCACATTTTTCCTTGACACGAGCATATAATACATATTACAGATGGATGGAGAGTTCAGTAGTATGCCAACCAAATACTACTGTGGTAGCTCCTTTTGAGAAGAGCATAGGCGTACCTTATTTAGTATAATAAACTTTTTTTTTTACCCGGAAGAGTGAAGTATATTAAAAAAAGGTACAAAAAAAGAAAGAAAAAAAAAAACATTGTTTGATTTATATGGCTCCCTTGCAACCTACCAGTCGTAAAATGGAACAATAAACCAACTTGAAAGTCTTCA
>NC_090748.1:26160021-26167521 GCF_036898095.1 Palaemon carinicauda | reverse complement strand
AGACTAGAGAACAATGATTTGAGTTTTGCGTGTCATCCCCCAAAAAATCTATTTTTACTGCTGCAGAACTACAAATCTGTGTTTCGAATGGTCACAGGCCCAATACCCCGTAAAAATTATTTTTATTTCAGCCTGATTATTCCCATTGGATAGCAGGGTCTTTCGCTCCAGTTACTCTTTTCCGTCCGTTGAAATCCCTTGCATCTTGTTCCAGTCCTACAACATACCTATCACTCTTCACCATATGTATCTATCTGATCTGCTAACGCCCACATACCTCCCCATCAACGACCTATGCTCAGCTTTCTTGATATATTCTATTAACACACTTCTTATTACATGGAAATAGATAAGCCTTTCTAGCCTCATTTGTTACATTGTATTATATTCTATTGCATATAGCAATACAATTTTCTTATATCTTGACTCACCCTTATTTCCATTAGCTATATTCCAACAATCCATCTCACCATACTAATCACGACAGTTTCCGACAGTTCATCCTCTTTCCATATAATCAGCGAAATGTCCTACTCAATATTATAGTGCGAGCCTAACTATTCTAGAGATATTCATTTTAAACGGTAATGACATTTCTTGTGTAAATCTAGGCCACTTACTTATCTCCAGTTTTGCTAAGCTTCTTTCACATACTCTCTTACACATATCTTTCTTTATATCTCCCTTCACTGTTATTATTAATCTTATGTAGATAATCTCATAGTCCTCTTTTGGCATTGTATCATCTTCCTCATGAATGTTTACTTCTTTACTGCTAATCCTTAGCTTTGTCTATCCAATGTTCACCTTTAATTCTTCAGCGTCTCCCTTCCATGCTAAAACATTTCTTGTAATCATTTTTCTATGTGTGCTATATTGACAGAATTATTAGCAAACATCGGTAAAAAAAATCAGACAAAGTTTTCTATAACAACGAGGAACAGGAAAGAAATTGGAGAAGATCACTTATGCAAATCAACCTCCAAAACATATGTCTCTTACTTCCCCGTACTTCATTATTGTAGTGTTCTTCTTGCCACTCATACATCATCCACACTAAGCTTCATAAATTATCCAATACAATTCTATATCCTAGTCAACAATAAACTAACCTTCCTGCTACACTGTCTTATGTATCTACAAGATCCAGAAAATCCTCTTAAACTACCTGCTTTTCTATTAGATAACTCTCTCGGACATTGGCTTAAAATGAACATATCATCATCCACAGTGCTCTTTCATTTCCTAAAAAGAAACTCTAACTCATGTAGGCCTATTAAATCTAATTTGTCATTTCCTCTATCTATATCCATTCTCATCATTACTATCCAATGTACATTCATGATAGTAAAAGCATAATTCTATAAGCCCAAGGTCTCCAACACGGAAAAATCTCCTATGAGAAAAAGAAAGTTCCAAAAAAATATATATTAACGTATAATTAAAATCTAAAATAATTAGGATTACTATCAATGCTAAAATAGATTTTTAGTATACAAACTATTTAAAGAGACTTATATCAACCTATTAGAAAAAAGAAATAAAAAATGGCGTGAATTACAACAGCCTTACCGATTCACATGTATGATTAGGAGGATCATTCCACAGTCTCTTCACAGCTGGAATAAAACTTACAGAATGCTGTGTAGCCTTGTACATATTGATGAAGAAGGCATGGTTGTTAGAACTAATTGCATACACAGTACTATGTACACGATGGTACCATCCGGGAAAATGTGAATGCAATTGAATTAATTGATATTAGAAAAATCTTATGTATCATAGGCAAAGAACTAGCCGAACGACAATATTAGAGACTATTAACCAGATCAGGAAATTTAATTAAATCTACCATAAGTTAATATCTAACAAGTTAAAATGAGAGTCAAAAGAAAATGCTAGGTAAAACATAATCGAAAAAGGGGGCATTATTCAATTAAACCATTTCCTAAATATCGACTTATCACCAAATATCTTAGATGTCATTCTTAATAAGCCTTTTTTTAGGGGGGGGGGGGGGTTGCAGGGGACAAATTAAGAAGGAGGAGACCAGATGTGCTCTCTCATAAGTGAATATCCAATAAAAAATTACAGCTAGAATTTCGATATAAAAGTAAAGCGACATTTTCAATGCAATGTCGAGGAGCCACTGTCAACGACGTACAATGATACTTATGGCTTTGTTAGGGTTCAACTTCATGTCTATAATTTGCAGCATGCACTAGCTTTACTTCGATTTATACGAAGGAATTCATTAACCAGAGGTCACCATTCAGAAGATGGGATTGATTTCAAGAGAGTAGCATTATCTGGATTAACATCACACTCCTTTTTTTTTAATAGTATTTAAACCAGTGTTGGGTAGATACCCGTGCTTGCCCACCCCAGGCTTGATTCTTTTATCAAAAATACCATTGCGTGTTTTTTTAAGTTTTTATCTGATTTCTGATTCTATAATGCATTACTATTGTTCTATTGTGTAACTTTTAGTTACAACCAACTTTTTCGAATTATGGTAGATATAATAGAATAATTTTCTAATCTAAAGAAAAGTAGGTTTTTAACCTTTCTGGGTGGTTTACTGCTATAATAGTGTTAATTACTACAGTACTATTGTATAATTTATAGTTAAATACATAATGCAGAGTAGAATAGTATACCTAGAAAACATTTTATTTTTTTGTTTTGATGTAAGTTAATCAGCCCCGTTTCTTCAACGCCAATATTTAATATTGCAGCATGTTGTAATTATGATTATTATAATCTATAATGTAAGCTCACACGTCCTAAAAGATACAAGCTATCAATAATAATACAGTTATCCTTCCTTATTAGTTGGGTTGGGTAGCAGAAACAGGCGCGAAATGCGAGAATCCACGTATACTGGCTGCCCTAGGGTTAGATAACTCCTAACATACCAACGCCTTACCCATTACCTACGTACAATTGACTAGCACACTAAGTACTACCCAATATGTATTTTACTTAGTTTCTATCACAATATAAGTACTGTGTTCATGAATGAACTCATTCAGTAGTGTACAGTACATGTTAACACATGTACTATGTACACTATAAAACCGAGGTACACGTAATGCGAGTCATTGCCACTATTGTAATTATAAAAACTGTATAGAGTACCAGCAAAACACTATATATATATATATATATATATATATATATATATATATATATATATATATATATATATATATATATATATATATATATGTATATATATATATATATATATATATATATATATATATATATATATATATATATATATATATATATATATATATATATATATATATATATATATATATATATAGTGGAATCTCCACAGTATAGCTTGATTACCAAAGCTAACATTCTTATGTTTTGGTTGTCTTCGACAGGTCGACTCATGCCATTGAAACTCACCGAACTCATACCCTATGTTTAAATAACTACTGTCAAGTATGATACTTTTGTATATAGTACTGTAGATTAGCTGATATAACAAATTATAGTATAATGCAATGATTTTACTGATACAATAAAAAATAAAACAAAAGTACCAGTAGATCAACAATAACTATATAGTACAAAGTTCTAAACAGCAAGTTTTAGGCATGATGCAACTCTGAGTTGTTGGCTTTGTTTACCATGAGGTATTGTAATGTACAGTACATATCAAATTTCATAGAAAAATCACTATCAACACAGTATATACGTAAAGCTCTTTATATTTCTTTTTTACATCGTAATGTGATACTACCAAAAAAAAAAAAAAGGAAAGCTGCACACACAAGGAAAAATGATGTTCTGCTAAGCCTCAGTGAGCGATAAATGTATTACTGTGCTGTGTGAAGGAAACATCACAAAGTATGCTGGGTGCCAAGGACCGTGGTCAGTTTTATATTTTCAGGTCGTGAGAGCCCAATAAATATTTTTTGGGATACTTTAGGCTATACGTCAGAACACTTATTGGACACTAAAACACAGCAAGCATGGTATGACGGGCGGAGAGAGGGTTGTGAACTCAAAGGCAGGATGCAGTCAACTGAATTGTTTATTAAGGAACACTCTCCTTTATATACAAAACCTCAAGTCAACAGGACATAACAAGTTTGAGAGACAGACAATGTTACAGAGCAAAACCGGAGACATGATCATTCAGGTTCTTTTTAGTGCGAGAGAAGAGAGCAGATACAGGCATCATATATACAAAATAATTATGTACAATTGTGTGACACACGGTTGGTACATGGCTCCCCCCCCCCTAAAAATGACATACTGTACATGTTAAATAGGGCGCCCTGATCTAGCGAGGCGAACTGTAGGCGGGTCATCTGGCAGGAAATAAGCAGGTTTTAGACGATCAATGGAGACCCAGTCTTCTTTGCCCCGAATGTTTAGTAGGAATGCTTTCGGACTGCGTCGGATCGCAAGGAAAGGGCCCTTGTAAGGGGGCGTTAGTGGGGGCTTGCTAGTGTCGTTGCGCAGGAAGACGTGCGTTGCAGAGTGCAAGTCCGTTGGTATGTGATGCTTCGCTGGGGGTTTGTAAGTCAGGCGGCACGGAGTAAATTTTCCCACGACGTGACGTATGCGCTGGAGATCGTCGGAGGAGGTTTTAGAAGGAAAAAATTCGGCAGGGACGACCAACGGGTCGCCATACACCATTTCAGCTGCCGAGACGTCGAGGGCGTCTTTAGGAGTGGTCCTTAGTCCCAGGAGGCCCCAGGGAAGCTGAGTAGACCAGTTGCAATCCTTGCAGCAGGACATCAAAGCTGCTTTGAGGGTGCGATGAAAACGTTCAACCATTCCATTGGCAGCGGGGTTGTAGGCCGTTGTCTGATGTAGGGTGATGCCCAGGAGATTCGCTAATGAAGTCCACAATTGAGAGGTGAAAGTGGTTCCCCTGTCAGAAGTAATATGCTCAGGGATACCGAATCTTGAAATCCATCCAGAGAGTAAGGCAGATGTACATGAGGCGGACGTTGCAGTTTCCATGGGAATGGCTTCAGGCCAACGAGTGGAGCGGTCGATGACGGTAAACAGGTAACGATGTCCTTGTGATGTGGGTAGGGGGCCTACAACATCGACGTGAATGTGTGCGAAACGACCCTGAGGTTGAGGAAAGGTGCCCACTCCTGAATCCGTGTGTCGATGTACTTTGGAAGTTTGGCAAGAAGTACAGGCGCGGACCCAATCCTTAGCATCCTTAGAAATGCCGTGCCTAATGAAATTTGCCTTCAGCAGCTGTGCAGTAGAACGGCACGAGGGATGTGAAAGGCCGTGAATGAAATCAAACACCTGTAGGCGCATGGGAGCAGGAATCCAAGGTTGCGGTCTACCAGTACTGACGTCACAGAGGAGGGTGGTGTTGGAGTCTTAGAGGGGAAAGTCTTCCCAACGGAGGGACGTGCAGGATGTCCTACAAGCTTGATACCCTGGATCTTGTCATTAGGCTTCAGCCAGGGCGTTGTAATCCAATCCCAGTTGAATGGCAGCCAACGTGTTTCTTGACAGGGCATCGGCAACGGGATTCATTTTCTCAGGGACGTATTGAAGGGTGCAATTATATTCAGCCACAGCGGAGAGATGTCAGCGTTGACGGGCGGACCAGGCGTCAGACTGTCAAATGAAGGCGTGCACCAGAGGCATGTGGTCTATGCGAATGACGAAGGGCGTACCTTCTAAGAAATGGCGAAAGTGACAGACAGCCAAGTGAACCGCCAGCAATTCTCGATCGAAGGTAGAATAACCAGATGGTACCTTGGACAGTTTTCTGCTGAAGAAGGCCAATGGGGGAGGCGAGCCTTTGACCACCTGCTCGAGTACTGCACCAATAGCGACGTCGCTGGCATCGGTGGAGAGAAGGAGAGGGGCGTGTGGGATAGGAAAAGTTAGAGCAGCAGCAGTTGATAGGGCCTTCTTTGCATTGCAGAAGGCTGCTTCTTGAAGGGGACCCCACTTCAGGTCCTTTGGCTTGCCCTTGACGGAGGCATAGAGGGGAGCAAGAGTGGCGACAATGGCTGAAAGAAAACGGTGATAATAATTGATCATGCCTAAGAATTCCTGCAGAGCTTTGATGGTCGAGGGCGCGGGGAAGTTCTGAACGGCTGCTACCTTCTCAGGGAGGGGATGGACTACTTCAGGAGTGATACGGTGCCCTAAGAACGACACTTCGTTGGCGCCAAAGGTACACTTGTCGTACCAGACTACAAGGCCGTTTTGTTGCAGGCGGTCGAGCACGATGCGCAGGTGACGGAGGTGTTCCTCTTTTGAGGAGGAGAACACAAGTATGTCGTCCACATAACATACACAGAAAGGGAGGTCCCCTAAGATGCCATCCATGAGACGTTGAAATGTTGCCCCAGCATTACGAAGGCCAAAACAGGAGTAATTGAAGGTGTATGTACCAAATGGAGTGGTGATGGCGGTCTTGGGGATGTCTTCTGGGTTCATAGGCACCTGATAATACCCCTTCAGGAGGTCGAGCGTAGAGAAAACCTTCGCTTTGTGCAGGTAGGAGGTCACGTCGGCAATGTTTGGGAGGGGGTAGTGATCCGGTTCTGTTTGCATGTTCAGGCGCCTGTAATCTCCGCACTGACGGAGGGAGCCGTCTTTCTTCAGAACGATGTGTAAGGGTGACGACCATGGGCTAGAGGCCTTTTGGCAAAGGCCCATTTCCTCCATTTCGGCGAACGTCTGTTTGGCGGCTGCCAATCGTTCCGGTGCCAGACATCTGAACATTGCGAAGACTGGGGGTCCCGTCGTCTTGATATGGTGATAAATACCGTGCTTGGCAGGAACCGTGGGCGTTTGGCGAAGTTCTGGACGGAAAACTTCCGGGTACGACGTGAGGAGGTGGGCGTAGGCATCCGTGGGTGCGCTGATGTGGAGAGTGAGGTTAGAGGAGGCGGGGTGAAGAGGTGTCGACAAGTACGAGCCTGCGTTGACCAATCGTCGGTGGCCGACATCGACCAGAAGGTGGAAATGAGAGAGGAAATCCGCACCGAGGATTGGCATTGTGACGTCAGCAACGAGAAACTTCCAATTGAATTTACTGTTTCCGAACGATAATGTGAGGTTCTCGTAAACGTAGGTGGGTATCGCAGATCCATTGGCAGCTACCAAGCGGACATCGGCAGATGTAGACAGACTACGTCATGCCTTGAAGAGTTTTCTTGGCAAAAGAGAACGACAAGCACCCGTGTCTACCAAAAATCGCACGCCCTACTTACACGTTTTTTGGCCACTGACAATCCTTGGCACATTTCTTCGCGGTTGCCCCGAATCTGAAGTAGTAGTAGCAAA
Organism: Palaemon carinicauda; assembly: GCF_036898095.1. Classification (NCBI taxonomy): domain Eukaryota; kingdom Metazoa; phylum Arthropoda; class Malacostraca; order Decapoda; family Palaemonidae; genus Palaemon; species Palaemon carinicauda. The sequence continues at coordinate 26,160,213 of NC_090748.1, read as the reverse complement.
ACTGTGGCGGATGGGAGGTAGTAATTGGGTGTAGAAGTCGTTAGTTGGGGCGCGAGCGATTGGTGGGTGGTGGGCGGCTTTGTCGCTGCTTCGGCACGTCACGGAGTAGGTGTGTATGTCCTACGGCATTCATGTCAGCTCCGGTTGACGTTGAATAGGCATCCTCTTCGTCAGGGGGGGAGGCGTTGATGG
>NC_090748.1:26145021-26150021 GCF_036898095.1 Palaemon carinicauda | reverse complement strand
AAAACATACCTTCTGCAGCAGTACTCGCCATCGCCAGCCGCCAGTATAGCGAAGCTTTTTCAGCTCTCTCAACAACCGATGTGGGACCAAAGGGATTCGCTTGTCCTCAAGGAAATGACTGGTATCACTCGCCTGTGACCTGCCACAGATGGCTCTACTCGTGAGGTGAACCTACTTCGTGCCCATTGGATACGCTGTTTACCCGAACCTGTACATGCTGCCATACCCGATGTCGATAATTTACCCTAAAGGACTTGATGACCAAAGCCGACGCCCCTATGGACAGCCACTTCAAGACCTCCATCAACGCCTCCACCCCTGACGAAGAGGACGCCTATTCAACGTCAACCTAAGCTGACGTGAATGCTGTAAGACATACACACCTACCCCGTAATGTGCTGAAACGGTGACAAAGCTACCCACTACCCACCACTCGCTCGCGCCCCAACCAACGACTTCTACAGCCACTTACTACCTCCCATCCGCTGCAGTTTTGCTACTACCACTTCAGATTCGGGGCGATCACGAAGAAATGTGCCAAGGATTATCAGTGACCAAAAAACGTGTAAGCAGGCCACTGCTCGTGGCAGTGGCCTCCCGTGTTTAAAGTGTTTACTTTTTACATGCTGCACCAACGGGCGTGCGATTTTTGGTAGACACGGGTTCTTGTTGTTCTCTTTCGCCAAGGGAACTCTTGTGGACATGACGTAGTCTGTCTATGTCTACCAACGTCCGCTTGGTAGCTGCCAACGGATCTGCGATACCCACCTACGGTTACAAGAACCTCACATTATCGTTTGGGAACGGTAAATTTAACTGGAATATCTTGTTGCTGACGTCACAATGCCAATCCTTGGTGCAGATTTCCTCTCTTATTTCCACTTTCTGGTTGATGTCGCCCACCGACGATTGCTCAACGCAGACTCGTACTTGTCGAAACCTCTTCAACCCACCCCTTCCAACCTTCCAACCTTGCTCTCTACATTGGCACACCAACGGATACCTACGCCCACCTCCTCATGTCGTTCCCGGAAGTTTTCCGTCCAGAACGTGGCTAAACGGCCACGGCTCCCGCCAAACACAGTATTTATCACCATATTAAGACGACAGGAACCCTAGTCTGCTAAACACAGACGTCGGGCATCGGAACGATTGGCAACCGCCAAACAGACGTTCGCCAAAATGGAGGAAATGGGCCTTTGCCCAAAGGCTTCCAGCCTATGGTCGTCACGCTTACACAACATTCTGATGAAAGATGGCTCCCTCCATCCGTGCGGGGATTAAAGTCGCCTGAACATGCAAACAGGACCGGATCACTACCCGCTACAAAACATTGCCGACGTGACCTCCTACCTGCACTCCTTTTGGTACATATACCTCTCTTAGGGGACCTCCCCTTCTGTTTATATTATGTGGATGACATACTTGTGTTCTCCTCCTCAAAAGAGGAACACTTCCGTCACCTGCGCATCGTGCTCGACCACCTGCAACAAAACTGCCTTGTAGTCTGGTACGACAAGTGTATAATTGTTGCCAGTGAAGTGTCGTTCTTAGGGCACCGCATCACTCCTGAAGGAGTCCATCCCCTCCCTGAGAAGTTGGCAGCCGTTCAGGACTTCCCCGCGTCCTCGACCGTCAAAGCTCAGCAGGAATTCTTGGGCATGATCAACTATTATCACCGTTTTCTGCCAGCCATTGCCACCACTCTTGCTCCCCTCTACGCATCCCTCAAGGGCAAGCCAAAGGACCTGGAGTGTGGTCCCCTTCAAGAAGCGGACTTCCGCAATGCAAAGATGGCCCTATCAACTGCTGCGGCTCTCACTTTTCTTTTCCAACATGCCCCTCTCCTTCTCTCCACCGATGCCAGCGACGTCGTTATTGGTGCAGTACTCTAGGAGGGGGTCAACGGCTCACCCCACCCATTCTTTTTCTTCAGCAGAAAACTGTCCAAGGTACCATCTGGTTATTCTACCTTCGATCGAGAATTACTGGCGGTGCACTTGGCTATCCGTCACTTTCGTCATTTCTTAGAAGGTACGCCCTTCGTCATCTGCACAGACCACATGCCTCTGGTGCACGCCTTCACTCGACAGTCTGACGCCTGGTCCGCCTGTGGACGCCGACATCTCTCAGCCGTGGCTGAATACAATTTCACCTTTCAATACCTCCCTGGGAAAATTAATCCTGTTGCTGATGCCCTATCAAGAACCACGTTGGCTGCCGTTCAACTGGGATTGGATTACTATGAACTGGCTGAAGCCCAACGACAGGATCCAGACCATCAAGCATGTAGGAAATCCTGCACGTCCCTCTGTTGGGAAGACTTTCCCCTCTAAGACTCCAAACCACCCTCCTCTGTGACATCAATATTGGTAGACCGCGACCTTGGATTCCTGCTCCCATGCGCCGGCAGGTGTTTGATTTCATTCACGGCCTTTCACATCCCTCGTGCCGTTCTACTGCACACCTGCTGAAGACAAAGTTCATTTGGCACGGCATTTCTAAGGATGCTAAGGATTGGGTCTGCACCTGTACTTCTTGCCAAACTTCCAAAGTATATCGACACACGGATTCACGAATGAGCACCTTTCTTCAACCTCAGCGCCATTTCGCACACATTCAAGTCGACGTTGTAGCCCCCCTAACCACATACCAAGGATATCGTTACCTGTTTACCATCATCGACTGCTCCACTCGTTAGTCTGAAGCCATTCCCATGGACACTGCAATGTCCGCCTCATGTCCATCAGCCTTATTCTTAGGATAGATTGCAAGATTTGATATTCCTGAGCATATTACTTCTGGCAGGGGTACCACTTTCACCTCTCAATTGTGGATATCATTAGCGAATCTCCTGGGCATCACCCTACATCAGACAACGGCCTAAAACCTCGCTGCAAATGGAAGGGTTGAACGTTTTCATCGCACTCTCAAAACAGCTTTGATGTCCCGCTGCAGGGATTCCAACTCGTTTATTCAGATTCCCTGGGTCCTCTTGGGACTAAAGATCACTCCTAAAGACACCCTTGACGTCTCGGCAGCTGATATGGTGTATGGCGACCCATTGGTCATCCCTGCCAAATTTTTTCCCTCTACAACCTCCTCCGATGATCTGAAGTGCATTCGTCACGTCGTGGAAAAATTTACCTCATGCCGCCAGACTTACAAGCCCCCAGCAAAGCAACACATACCGACAGACTTGCACTATGCAACGCACGTCTTCCTGCGCAGCGACACTAGCAAGCCACCGCTAACGCCCCCTTACACGGGCCCTTTCCTTGTGATCCGACGCAGTCCAAAAGCATTTTTACTAAACATTCGTGGCAAAGAAGACTGGGTCTCCATTGATCGTCTACAACCTGCTTATCTCCTGCCAGATGACCCACCTACAGTTCACCTCCCTAGATCAGAGGCCCTATTTAACATATAGAGTATGTCATTTTTAAAGGGGGGAGCCATGTACCAACCGTGTGTCACACGATTGTACATAGTTCATTCTGTGTGTACATTATGCTTGCATCTTCACTCTTCTCCCGCACTAAAAAGAACCTGAATAAACATGCCTGTTTTTCTCACCGTTAACAATGTTTGTTTTGCACATGATATTTCCTGTTGCATTGAGCTTTTTTATATAAAGAAGAGTGTTCTATAATAAACTCACTCAGTTGCTTTCGTCCTGTCTTTGAGTCACAGCTTTCTCTCGGCTCTCCACACTGTCAAAGAATTTCAACACCATATCATCGTCTATAAAGCAATATCAGCTTTAAGATTAATAAAATATTTGTTAAATAGTGTAGTAGCATTTTCAAAAACAGTAGTATATCCCTTTACATTACTGTAATAGTTTTATTTAATATATATAGTATGTGTTATTTTATTCTAATTGTTTACACGCATACATTGCTCTACACACTTATATATTGCAATAACTGTATGAGATATACAGCATGATAGAATATACTCAGTCTAGAATATATAGAAAGTATTTATGTACAATGATGTATAATATACGACAATATGCATTACTTTAATCATCATAATCATCATCACCCTTTCCATCTACACCTTTCGACAGAAAAGGGCCTCGTCTAGATTTCACCAGTCATTACTATCTTGATCTTTTAAATCATGACTTCTCTAATCATCATCTTCTACTTCATACTTCATAGTCCTCAATCATTTAGGCCCGGGTCTTAACGCTCTTTTTTGTGTGCACTATCACTACATAAGTCTTATTTTTCAACTTGAGTGATATAAATTTTGAAATGATATTTTCGAGGAACAGTCAATTTCAATTGTTAACAATTGTAGATGCCCAATGATACACAGAATTCTGCATGTACGGGAAGTGGGTGGGTGTTTTCGAATGTATCAGACTGGACAATAAGTACTTGCAATAGTTACACAAACGTAAGGAAAACACACACACACGCACACACACGCACACACACACACCCACACCCACGCACACACACGCACACACACACACACATATATATATATATATATATATTTATATATATATATATATATATATCGTATATACATACATATATATATATATATATATATATTGCTGTCCTTCTGAAATCACTATAATCTATTAATTCGGAATTAATAGTTTTTTTTAGAGGGAAAAGCATAAGCTGGCTTCTTTTATTTCCCCAGAGAATCATTCTGCATGAAATCTTTAAGCATGAGATCAGAAAGTTCCTGATATAAAAAAATTAAAGCTCAAAAAGATAAACCTTGTTCCCTGGGGGAGAGAAAGGAATGTGGCCAGTGGACTTGGGTCAACTTTATAACTGTGTGACGACTGGCGGGATATGATATCAAGCATTACCTCTCCTGGCCTTTTTCATCCACATCCAAGGAAATACTTGATTATTTTTTTTCCTTTTAGATTTACTGGACTTTATTATTATAAGACTGATAAATATTTCATTGATGTGGTTAACGTTTGGTGCAAAGTATTATAATTCCTAATTGATGCATATTGA
>NC_090748.1:26122521-26132521 GCF_036898095.1 Palaemon carinicauda | reverse complement strand
TGCGGGTGATCTGTCACTAAAGCAAGGTTGGCAGGACCCTCTTATCCCTTCCCCCTCTATCTCCGTAATGGCCTAGCCATTACTGTACTGTACGTCGTTCTACATCTAGACCTAGTATAGGTTAGGATGTGGAATTGACTCAGCCCCTTGCCGGCCGGCAGAGCTGGCCGGCAGGGGTCTTACTGTACTGTACGTCGTTCTACTTCTGGACCTAGTATAGGTTGGGATGTGGAATTGACTCAGCCCCTTGCCGGCCGGCAGAGCTGCTGGCCGGCAAGGGTCTTTTGTTTTCGAGTGCTGCCCGGACCTCTCTTGGTCCCTCATCCATGCCTGCCGGCAGAGCCGGACGGCATTGGTCAAGGAAGCCTGAATTAGTTTCTCCCCTTCCTTATATGCACTCTTTCGGTTGCCGGGCTTGGAGTTGTGTACACTCTTATCCCGGCATCCATTCTATTTTTTTTCTAGTGCTGTACCTGTCCCGGCTGCCGGCCTATGAGGCCGGCAGCCGGGCTATGGGGCCGGCAGCCGGGCAGGTGTAGTCCTCTGGTTCTTTTGCTGCCGGCTGGCATCGGTCTTGTACCTTTGCTGGCCGGCTTATGTCAGCCCTTGTCTGCCGGTCACCAAGAGTGTGGCCGGCAGCTGGGTACTACCTTGTGTAGTTGCTGGCCGGCAGCCATTTCCGGCCAACACTGGCTGTTACCCGGCCGGCAGTTGCTGCCGACCGGCACAGGCATTTGAACCAGATTGCTGCCGTCCTATAGCTGTTAAGTAGTATACTTTAAAGCTAGTTGGTGTGTGTGCCGGCCGGCAAAGGCAGGCCGGCACACATCCCCCTATACTGTACTAGTATTCTTCTGTATAGCATATACAGTAAGAAGAAAACTATAGTAAGGGTTTTGGTACAGCACTGTATCTTCTAACACTATTGTGTTTTCTTGCACATCCCTTTGCTGTTGCCCTCAGATAGGAAGCTGAGTTCTTCCCTGTCTATTATCCAGGATTTTAAAATCATTGCTTAGGTGTGAGCTCCACCTGTTTCCTCTGGAAACCTTGCATTGGTTACTCTAGAAGAGATAAACCATTTTGATTTTATTATCTGGAAGGCTGCAACAATGGGTTGTGAAGGAAACACAAGTGTGTGTCTTTCCTTTATGAATTGTTATGCTATACTATGCATATCCAGTGATACATAGTTCACTTGATACTCATGGAAATTTCTTCTCTTTACAGAAGGACACTCCGAAGTGGGGAAGTGATTTCTGCAATGTCAGCAGCAAGAACCTCTGCGGACATGAGTTTTTTAGGAGACACGCAGCATACGCTGTCTCCAAGGATGATCTCCGGTATTGGGACCCTCAGGTATGTACTGTGTGCACTAACCTGATTACTGAGACATTTAAATAGCTAGGAAGAAGCTTCGTACCTGGGTAAGGGGCTTCCAAAAGAACACTTCTGGCCCTTATCTTCCAAGTGAGAAGATGAGGGCGTATCCTTTCCCTAAGGCATCAGCTGATGCAGTGATTCCCCAGCCTCAAGAGGAGATCCCCTAAGTTCAGATCCAGGTGGATGCTGAAGTCGCGGTCGCGATGCAAGACATCCAGCTAGATGACAGGATGTCTGATGTGGACGGGTGTCAGGAGGAAGACCTCCTGGCAGAAGCCCAGGATGAAGTTCAAGCCCCTCTACATCGGCCGGTCTCCCAGTAGAGCTGGGACAGGCCCTCTCTTCTATTGTTGGAATGATCCAACAAATGCAGAAGGAGAATCAGGAGAAGGCGGCTGCAATGGAACTGCGAATGCAGTGCCTTGCAGAATCACATGGGCCCCAGAAAAAGCTCAATGTGAAAGACCTTCCCTTGTGCTCAGATGCTAACCCATGGAGGTATGCTGAGCACATGCCGATGACGACTGGAAAGATCGTCATCTCGGATAAGCTGGGCTCAGTTCCCCTGGAGGGTGGAATTCTGGCCCAGCAAGGCATCATATCCGGACTGTTATGTCCGGCTGAGGAAGGAACCAGCTTCAAAGGAGAAGACAGAGCCGAAGGAGGTCATAGTGATGGACCATGCTAAGGCTCAAGCTCTACTTTCATCCTCGATGAAAGAGAGGGGCTTCTCTAACTCAAAGGTAGCCGCATTGAATAGGAAGCTCCCTTCCTTTGTGTCCTCGCCTACTAGAGCCTTCCCCTTTTTACAGAAAGGGTTTCTGGCTGTACTAAAAGCAATCGAGGCCGGCAAGTCTTGCCCCTCCCTGGAGGAGTGTAAACCTTTGTCGCTGGCCCTGCCTATGGACCACAAAGACTGGAAGGACGTCCATCTTACGTTCTCAGTGGGAAAGTTGGAGGCTGATATTGCCGGACGTCAGTTCGGCAAGGACCTCCCTAAGCTGTCTGACTTTCTTTTGCGAAGTGAGTTCGATACAAAAGAAAGACTGACTGCCTCAATGTCTCTTCAGACTACTCTCGAGACAATGGCAAGTGACCCCAAGGTCCATGAAATGTTCATGGTAGTGGCTAAGCCTCATCTGGCCACAGTGACGAAGGACCTTTAGGGCTTCGTCAAGGCAAGGAGAGCTTGTAGGGAGTTCGTGTTTACCTCGGCTACGGTGAGGCACGAGCCAAAGAAACTAATCTCCTCCAACATTTGGGGAAAAGACCTTTTCCCTACCGACTTGGTCAAAGAAGTTGTTGATAAGGCCGCCTTGGAGAATAGAAACCTTCTCCAGAAGTGCGGCCTGGCTATCAAAAGAAAGTCTTCCCCGGATGAGGGTCCTCAACCAAAGAGGAAGACTATGAGGACTAGGCTACCGTCTCGGCCAGCCAAGCCTCTTAGACAGCAACAGCAACTGCAATTGCCATTGCCCCCAGTGCCCCAGATCGTGGCACAAACCCCCGACCACCTTTCAGTGGGTACCCCAGGCCGTGTCGACACAGTCCACGGCATTCACCCCAGCGTTCGAAGGGCAGTCTACTTCCTTTCGAGCAAAGCCTAGAGGAGCAGCCAGAGGGCTCGTCTAGACGCCCCTCAAGGGGAAGGGGATTCAGGGGTGGTCGTGGTCAGGAAGGCAAGACCTCAGGACGGCAGTCCAAGTGAGGTGATACCGGTAGGAGGGAGACTTCTGAAATTTCGGGATCGGTGGACCTTCGATCCCCTGGGCCCACAGCCTACTCAAGAATGGACTGGGCGGGAGCTGGTACAGCACTCCACCCCCGTGCCTTCGGTTTTTCCAACACTCCACCCCCGTTATGGAGGAGTACGTTCAAGAACTGTTGGAGAAAAAAGGTGATCCGAAGGGTGAAGCCCATCAATTTCTAAGGGAGGCTGTTTTGTGTTCCCAAGAAAGACTCGGAAAAGCTCAGAGTCATTCTGGACTTGTCGCCACTCAACAAGTTCATAGTGAATTGCAAATTCAAAATGCTAACACTGCAACACATAAGGACCTTACTGCTCAAGAGGGCATATTCCGTCTCTATAGACTTGTCAGACGCCTATTGGCACATCCCAATTAGCCATCGACTCTCCCCCCTACCTAGGGTTCAGGCTACAATGAAGACTATACGCCTTCGGAGCCATGCCATTCGGGCTAAACATAGCCCCAAGGATTTTTACGAAGCTTGCGAGCGTAGCTCTCAAACAATTACGCCTAAAGGGAATTCAGGTAGTAGCCTACCTGGACGACTGGTTGGTGTGGGCAGCATCCGAGACAGAATGCTTGCAAGCTTCCAGTCAAGTGATCCAGTTCCTAGAGTACCTAGGCTTCAAGATCAACAGAATAAGTCTCGACTTTCTCCATCTCAAAGTTCCAGTGGCTTGGAATCCACTGGGACCTTTTGTCACACCGTTTCTCCACCCCGGCGAAGAAAAGGAAGGAGATAGCGGGTTCTGTCAAGAGACTTCAAGATTCCGAAAGGATATCAAGACACGAGCAGGAGAGAGTACTGCGCTCTCTCCAGTTTGTTTCGGTGACAGACCCAGTGCTAAGAGCACAGCTAAAGGATGCAATCGGAGTTTGGAGAAGTTATGCATCAAACGCGTGAAGAGATCTGAGAAGACCAGCCGCTTCGGCTAAGTACTCTTCTCAGGCCTTGGTCCCAAGCCAGACATCTAAAGAAGTCGGTTCTTCTTCAGCCACCTCCCCCGTCGGTGACGATTCACTCAGACGCCTCGAAGGAGGGATGGGGAGGTCACTCTCATCGGAAAAAAGTCCAGGGGACTTGGTCCAGGCTATTCAAGACCTTTCACATAAAACTTTCTAGAAGCTAGGGCAGTGCTCCTTACCTTAAAGAAAGTCTCCCCGCGTCACTCGATCCACGTAAGGTGGTGATAGACAGCGAGGTAGTTGTGAGATACTTGAATCGACAAGGATCGAGGTCACCACCTCTCAACAGGTGTTTTTGGCCGTCTTCCGATTGGCGGAAAAGAAGAAGTGGTACCTGTCGGCAGTTCACCTTCAAGGAGTCCGCAATGTGACAGCGGACGCTCTATCCCAGGTTCACACCGATAGAGTCGGAATGGTCCTTAGACGCAGGATCATTCTCCTTCATTCTGAATCAGTTCCAGAACTGCAGATAGACCTCTTTGCGACGAAAGACAACAAGAAGTTGCCCCTGTACGTGCCCCGTACGAGGACCCCTTAGCGGAAGCAGTGGACGCGATGTCCCTCGACTGGAACAGATGGTCCAAGATTTATCTGTTCCCTCCTCACAACCTTCTGTTGAGGGTCCTCAACAAACTGAGATCCTTCAAAGGGTAGCGGCAATAGTGGCCCACAAGTGGCCGAACAGCGTGTGGTTCCTCCTGGCATTGGAACTGTAGCTGAAGTTTGTACCACTACCAGATCCAGTTCTGACCCAGCGAGTCAAGAAGTCAACTGTCTGCGCTTCATTACAGAAAACCCGGACCCTGCAGCTCATGATTTTCTCTCCCCTAGCGGTGAGAAAGCGTTTCGGGATTTCGAAAGCCAGTATAGACTTCCTTGAGGAATATAAGTGCAAATCTACTAGAAGGCAATATCAGCGTGTAAGTCTGCTTTGACAAGACCCATTCTATATGCCTTCCAGGTCGACCTAGGTAACGAGATCTTTAATAAAGTCCCGAAAGCCTGTGCTAGGCTCAGACCTTCAGCACCTCCAAAGCCCATTTCATGGTCTTTAGACAAGTTCTTCATTTCGCTTTTCTGTTGAGCAATGAAGAGTGTGCGTTAAAGGATTTGACACAAAAAGTTATTTTCCTATTTTGCACTCGCGTCCGGGGCCAGGGTTAGTGAGATTGTAGCCTCTCGAGAGAGGCAGGTCGTGTTCAGTTCCTGGATGGGGGAGAACTGAACCTGTTTCCGGATCCTACGTTTCTCGCCAAGAATGAGTTACCCACCAACAGGTGGGGTCCCTGGAGAATCTGCCCTCTGAAAGAAGATGCATCTCTATGTCCAGTAGAATGCCTAAAGGTCTATCTTCATAGAACTTCAGACTTCAAGGGTGGTCAACTATTCAGGGGAGAAACATCAGGCTCAAATTTATCTCTGAATCAACTCAGAGCGAAAATCACATATTTTATTCGCAGAGCGGATCCTGACAATACACCCGCAGGTCACGATCCGAGGAAAGTTGCCTCATTCTTAAATTTCTTTAATTGTATGGATTTTGAACATATCCGTTCATACACTGGCTGGAAGTCTTCCAGAGTGTTCTTTCGCCACTATGCGAAGCAAGTAGAGGAACTAAAAGAGATCTGTGGTAGCAGTGGGTCGCTGTGTTAACCGTACTGTTTAACTCTGCGAGGAACAGTGGTCTTAATTGGGACGATTAATTCCAGGGTGAGTGTGTAGTTACATACTGTAACTACAAACTAAGTGAGGGCACTGTGTTGCCCATCCAGACTGTTCCATTTCCGAAGGTGAACCTAGCATAAGTGCAGACATGTGTGCCGAGCGTTTTCTAACGCTAATGTCATTGATTTGTAATACAGGCTTTTATGACTTTGATACCTCGGTATCTTAAAAGTGGCATCTAATGTTTTTTCTTTCAGACAAACAAGCTCTGTTTACTATCATACTTATGCTTAAAGTTTTGGGTTATCCTCTCTTATATATATATATATATATAATTGTGGTTAACCTGTCTATTTATTGACTGTCAATAATCTGGTTCTTGAGAACCTTGCGTCTCCTTCACCTGTGTCAATTTATTGGTATAATTGAGCATTCATTCTATGTACCTTATCTGGGATAATTCTAATAGAATTGTTCCTTTATGCAAGCTATGTTGCATTGGTTTTCCTCCTATGCGGATATAAAACCTTTGTCCAATACAAGTATTGTGCGGAAAACTGGTCGATATTTCATATTGACGCAGTGGTCCTTTACAAACTATGCTTTACTTAATATAGGGCGAGACCACTATATTAGCTTGCCTGGTATTCATACATAGATATATGTACTCTTCGAGACTTTTCCAGAGTCTAGTAGGACTCTTCCCTGTAGGGGGCAGGAAGCTCTAACATAGTTTATAGTTAGTTGAAAAGATGTATAACGGTAACATCTTAGGTCTCTAGGTCTAGTCGACCGGAAAAAAAAAAAAAAAAAAAAAAAAAATTACCTCCGGGGAGTACGGCACGTTCTGAGAATCCACAGATACAGTAATGCTCTGGTACACTTCCATCAGGACGACATGGCTTGAGCCCAAAAAACGGATTTTGAGCGAAGCGAAAAATCTATTTTTGGGTGAGATGGCCATGTCGTCCTGATGGACCCCGCCCTTGCCTTTCTAAGAAAGGGCTGTAGGACCCCTCCCTACATACAGTATCTGTAGCACCTCGTGTACGCTACAAGGAATACAGATGGCGCCAGGATTGGCGCCAGGCACGCATACGAATCGGGGGATAGGGAAGCCTTGGGAGCGGCTCCCCTTTTTCTTTCCCGAATTCGTATCTCGCCAATCACCTCCTACGAGACGAAATCTCTGTCCAGGATGTAGATTGCCATGTGACGTGTCTAGAATACGTCCTCTGATATGTCGCGATATCCCTTTCACGAGGGATACTAGCTCCAGGAGTTAGAATTCTGGTACCTTAAGGTAAATTCTCTGGGAATATCGCTGTAGTTGTAATATACCCTAGGAAGCTACCCTATAGGAACTTCCATCAGGACGACATGGCCATCTCACCCAAAAATAGATTTTTTCGCTTCGCTCAAAATCCGTTATATATATATATATATATATATATATATATATATATATATATATATATATATACATTTATATTTGCTTGATATATATATATATATTTATATATATAATATATATATATATATATGTATATATATATATATATATTTTATATATATATATATATATATATATATATATATATATATATATATATATATTCAGATATATATCATATATAATATATATATATATACATATATATATATACATATATATATATATATTATATATATATATATATATATGTCTCTTCAAAAAGGACCAAAAATGAAACAAAGGAAATATAAATAAATCACTATATTTCGACCAATAGACATTGGCCATCTTCATGGTGTACAGTAAAAGGGAGTAATACAGTGGACATTGACGTTTCATATATGAAAGCAAAGGGTTTTACCAGTTGTTCTAAGGTTGTTATAAGTGCTAGAAGGATTAACCAAATTTAATTACATCCTGGTGCGTCCTCGTATTGTTGAGCCGCTTGGAGTATGTCTTGACCTGTGATGCATATATGGTGGTCGGTATTTGTGGATTGGGTTCTTCATGATCGGGTTGAGAAGAGTATTGCCGAGTCTCTCAGCTTTCCCTTGGCTTCCAGGCAAGTTTATTATGTTTGATTAATTCAATATGGTTGATTCCAGGATCTTCCTTCTGTACGGACAGGTTCTCTCAAAAAGCAAAGACGACTCACTCCAGTTAATCTGGTGCCCCAAATATGTAAGGTGAACGAGAATCCCAGTTTTCAAAGCCATAGATAACAGATCTTTTATTTTGTGATCTTTTTTGAGATATAGAACGGCCCCGTTTGTCCAATGTAGAGTTTATCACAATCCGCTCATGGTAGTTTGTGAACGCCAGATTCTATATCTCTTTTATATTGATTATCACTAATAAGGGTACTTCCTATGGTCTTTGAATATGAAAAAAACAAAGGGGTTCTTAGTTTTAGTAGTATTTAGTATATTTTTAATACCTTCTATATATGGGTGTTTTATCTTATTTTTAAAATCTCTTTGGTTATTAACATGATGATCTTTATAATATATCGTGTTGGCTTTGCTTATGTCTTTTTCTATGACGTACGTCGGGTAGAATAGCTGATCGAGTTGTTTATGAATGATTTGGAATTCTTCACTTAAGTAGGCTTGTGAACCGATTCTCTAGGCTCTAAGAAATAGATAACAAGCTACTCCATTTTATACAGAAATGTCGTGATAACTAAAAAAATTAATGTAAGAAATGGTGTCCCCTGGGGCCGCACTATTTTACATAACAGTTATTAGGATAGTAAGAACGTATCCCAACTTGTCATAAGAGGGTACTAAAAGAGGGGGCATGAGGGACTAGGAACCCCTCTTCTCTCTTTTTATTTCCTGAGATATATCAAAGAAGAGGAGCTGTGGGAAGACTGCCCGTAATTTAGTTCTGGGATGTCTGAATATGCGTGGATGTAGTATGATAAGCAGTAAAAAATGTGAGACTGGAAGTATGGTCTGGAATAAAAGGATGGATTATTGGCTTAGTGTGAGACAAAGATATAAAGGAGGGGTAAATTGAAGTTTGGTGAAGTAACTGATAGAATCTGGTTTTAATGGATAACAAGTAAAATAGTGGAATGGAAGGAGGTATTATTTGGGTTAATGTGTGTAACGGTTAGGTTAGGTAGAAAATATTGTGATTTTATAAGTGTGTATGTACCTGCATGTGAGAGAAGCGAAGATTCAATGATTTCTGGAATGAAAGGACTATGTATGTAGAAGCACTGGGTAGAAGGAACTCTGTATTTATAATGGGTGACTTAAATGACAGATTGGGTGTTAGAGAGGTAAAATGTGTCATTGGAAGTATGGCTTACCAGGTGGAAATGAAAGTTGTGTGACTGATAGATATGTGTGAAGAACAGGTGATGAGTTGCAGTTTTCTACCCCCCCAAAAAACATATTTCCGAGTATATAGGGTAAGGGTGACAAGTGTAAGAGTGGTAAAAAGGGCATCAACTGATTATGTGTTGACAATAAGTACGATGTTTGGAAGATTGAAAGATTTTCACGTACTTGGGGTTATGGCTAATGGTATGTCTGAGAATTTTTGGGTTGAAGGAAAATTACTTGTAGCAAGAGAGTGGAAAAATAGAGTAAGAGGAAGTAAAAAGGAGTTAGTTCGGGTTGAATAGTTGAAAAAACGAATACCCAGAAGGTAAAAAGCGAGTATCAAGAAGGGTGAGAACATCTGGTGATCTGGAGGAGGAGTAGAAGTTCGTAAAAGAGAATTTAGTTTCGATTGCAAGTGATATGTCAAAAGGATTGTTGGAGCCACCATTAGGAAGGGTAGTGAATTATGAAATGAATTTTAGGAAAAAAACAGGTTGCAGAGTATAAGTGGTTGTGCCTATACTTGAATGGGTGTGAGATAGTTTGATATATGTTATATGTTGTCAATGGTACCAGTGGACTGGGCGTGAGTGTATAATGTTTCGCTATGCAAAGATAAGGAAGATATGCAAGATTTTTTTTTTTTAATTCAAGGGCTATTAGTTAGTTAAGTGTAGCAGGAAAAGCGCATGTTACAGGGCTAATTAATATGATTAAAAATAAAACATAGTATGCAATCTAAGAAACATGGGCTGGTTTTAGAAATAGTAAGAGATATATGGATCAGATTGTTATACTTAGCCATACATTCAAGAAATATTAGGTAAAATGAAAGGAGGTGCATGTTACGTTTATGGATCTGGAGAAAGTGTATGATAGTTGATAGGGAGGTGTTGTGGAGTGTG
>NC_090748.1:26090021-26112521 GCF_036898095.1 Palaemon carinicauda | reverse complement strand
AACAGGTGCTGATCCAATGATCAGCATGCTTGATAATGCCGTGACAAATGAACTTTTTCTTCAGTAGCTGTGCTCTAGGTTGGTGCAAAGGATGTGAGATGTTATTGATGGAATCAAACACTTGTTGGCACATATGGGCAGGTAGGATGTGTATGATGTCCATCATCCTTAGTATTCTTCATCTTTTCATTGGGCTTCTACCAGTGGCATGGCAGCCAATAACATTTTTGACAAGGATCGGTAACTGAATTTGATGTAACAAAAATCCATAGAATTTTGCAATTGTATTCAGCCATAGCGGAGATTCAGCATAGTTGATGGGAGCAGCAAGCCTTGAGCTTTCGAGTAAAGATATACACCAGAGCAACAGTCAATATTTGAATGACAAAAGGCGTGCCATATAAGCGATGAAAGTGACGAACAGTCCAATGCACCACCAGTAATTTGTGGTCTGAGGAAAAGTAGCTTAATTCCATATAAGACAGTTTTCTACTGAAGATTCCAATAAGTGGTGCGAGCTGCTGACCACCTGCTCGAGTACTGCACCTATAGTAAAATCACGGGCACTCTTGGACAGAAGTAGAGTTGCATAGGATATTTGAAACGTGAGCGCAGCAGCAGTTGATATAGCATTCTTTACGTTACAGAAGGCCTCTTTAGGCCTTTTGGCTTGCCCTTGAGGTAGGAGTAAAAGTGGGTGAAAGTGGAGGCGATTAATGGCAGGGAGAAGTTTATTATAGTTTATTATGCCAAATAATTCTTCCAGTGCTTTGACTGTTGTGTACGTGGGGAAACTCTGAACAGCTGATACCTACTCAGGGAGAGGGTGAAGGCCTTCAATAGTGATGTGGTACCCTAAGCATGATGCTTCATTGCCCCAAAGGTATACTTGTTATATGGACGGAAAACTTCTGAGTATGATGTGGGTGCAAAGATGTGGAGTGTGAAGTAGCTGGATTAAATAGGTGGTGACAAGTATGAATCTGAGTTGACTAAACATCGATGTATCACATCATAGAGTAGGTCGAAATGGGTCTGGAAATCCACCCAATCCACCCCAAGTAATGGTAATATTACATCAGCAATGAGGTACTTCCAATGATATTTTGCACTCCCAAAAGATAGCGTAAGAGTCCTCTACCTGTGATCTGGGATCTTAGATCCGGTGGCAGAAACCAAGAGGATGACAGCAGGCTTCGAATAGCTATGCCATGTCTTGGAGAGTGACATTGGTAGAGGGAAACAGCGAGAACCAGTGTCTACCGAAAATGCAAACCAAAAGATTATTGACAGATAAGGCAATCTTCAAAAGCAATGACCTAATCATTATCTTTTTTTTTTTTTTTTTTTTTTTTTTTTTTTTTTTTTTTTTTTTTTTTTTTTTTTTAGGAGGGCACTGACATATGTCTAAAAAGATTTTTACAACAGCTCAGATTTTATAAAGGCAGTAGCCGAACTGTAACTTTTGGGCACAGCAAGTACCTTTAGAGGTCTCTGGTAGAAGGTGTTGATGTCCGTGAAGGCAGTGAAGTGTCCATAAGGGAGTCGACTTTGGTCCTCATGTCTTCGATTGACAAGGTATGAACATTGGGAATGGTGGTGTGTAAAGGTTTGTATATGTGTATACCCAAAGGGCATGGAGTACGTTTACTTCCCGAGGAGAGCCTTCTGCAGCAGTTTGTAGGTGAGCAATAATGGTCTTGTCCCTAAAGGCGAGCAAAGCTTTTTTGTCATCCTGCATCTATTGAGACAGATGAAAAAGCTTGGCTGTACTGGTGGCTGGCAATGGTGAGTACTGATCAAGGAGGTAAATTTTGAGGGCATCATGCACTATTTGGGCATCTAGTTGGTTGCAAACCCAATTGGAGACTTCTTGGAAAGTGTTCTCGTGGATCACTGCCAGAATATAGACTGCTTTGTTGCATGAGCGAGTCATGCCCTTGATATGAAACATAACTTCAGGGTTTGGAACAAGGCAAACTCTTCTCTGCTGCCGAAGGGTGACAGTTTCATCTTTATAGGTAGAAGAGTCAGGGTCGACTGTCTGATGAGATAAAAACAAGCTTGGTTTATAATTTGGCAGAGGGCTTTTACTCTCACATTCCCTTGCAGTCCTCAACCACAGTTATTTTCGGTGGGCCTAACCATTGCTTACTGTAATATTCCAAATGCAAGAAAAGCTGTTTCCCCTGGTATGAGCAGTTGGCCTAGCCCTCTGCTAAAAAAACAATACAGTAATGCAGCATCTGTCCTTTCAGTTGCTTTCTATTAAACAGAGGACATAATGATATTGATATAATAGGCTTGGGTGGCACTACAACGACTACGGTTTGAATATGAATTCCTTTTTCTGATTCGAATTTTCTTTCTGGGGGTATCACCTAATAAGACCATGATTTTGTGTTACTTTCGCATATCCAAAGTACCATTTTTCGTTTTTATTTACATTCACAAAATCTCTCAAGTTAAAATCTGCTCGGTGTTAAAAATGGAAAATCAATATTAATATCAATTGGCCAAAACACTATGGTACTTTTCATTCATGAACAAATCATCGAAAATAAGCTTTAATATCTGAAAATAATTCATGTACTCTCATGAATTGCCTGTAGTCGTGTCCTTTTGTAAAAATATTACACAATTTGGTTGACCAATACTTTGAATTGTATATAATGTAGGTATCACATCATATTGCCTCTTCAATTGTCTATAAGGTGATCTTCAGCTATGAATATTATCAAAATAGGCATATACAGGGATCGGATTAGGTTGAATGATATCTACCAAAGATTATGCACAAAAAAGGAAATGAATTTGATGAATGTATACTTTAAAATAGAGTCTCTTTCCACTTTTGTTATCAGAAACAAACAAAACCACCTAGCCCTGTTTAGTTTCCTCATGGGTAGCTATGTCAGTCTTCTCCGGAGTAGCTCCTTCTATGGTAGAAACGTAGCGTCTAGTTAGAACAACATAATGCTACTTGTTAAAATAAAGAATACAACAACAATCAATAATAAACATGGAAAACAGGTAATCGTCTTATTGGGACTACTTTTTTCTCATCTGTAGACTAACAACCTCTTCCTGCATTCTTCATTCATTCGTTTGTATTGATTTTAAGCTATGGCTTCGAAAATAACCAAAATAAAGGCTCCTGCAATAATAACAGTAATGTCAGTCACACTGGAGAATCATACTTATTACAGTGCAAGGATAAAATAATATTGCTCTCGGAAAATAAAATAAGTAGGCTTATACTTTTTTATAAGAGTTTTATTGCCTTAGCCCTCACATGTGAATCATTTCAAATCAAAAGTTTCTATTTCTTCCAAATGGACATTATTTGAAGGTTGAAAAACAAATGCTGTCATAGATAAGTGAAAATAGACTAATTAGAATAATTGCATATATATATATTGTAAGCCGCTCCCCAAACGTGAGACTAGCATACAACCTCCTAGTGATAATTTTGCAGAAATCGCATATTCACAGTATTTACACATTAAACTATCACACTAAAAATACTACTTATTCTAACATTTTAAAAGATAAAGTAAAAAATGAAAGTTTATATAATTAGTATATAAATCATCACACGAATATGATGTTTGTGTTTTATAAATGTGCCCTATATTCAGGTTCCCTAAAATTAACTTTGAATCTTATCATGAGTTTATTAATACTCACTCCTCGTGGTAATTGATTTTGTATTCCATCATCAGTTTCGTAATTCTCTTTAGTTTGTGACCAAAGAATTTTTATGTACATGCATTGAAAATGACAATAACATTTTATCCGAAGCTTTTGGAATTTTCTTTTCAGCAAAATTCTTTTGCTGGAAAAATGATATGATAGAGAGTTCCAACCTCCCAACCAGTTTCACACAACACTGATGTTGAAGTTGGACCTCTCCAAAAGAGTGACTCTCAGGTCTGCACCCCCTATATATTTTTCGTTTAGAGAATATTTTTCTCATAATTTTCAATACAGGAAAAGGTCCAGGTTGAATTCTAGGTGATATGACTGCTGATATAAATTTTTTGTGGTTTTTATGGTGCATTAGTTAAATGCAACAGATAAAATAATGACATACAGCCACATACTTGGTTAAGACGACCAAAATTTTATATTTGCTCCAATATTTTCTTTATATATCTATCTATCTATATATCTAGTGTAGCCTATATATATGCATATATATATATATATATATATATATATATATATATATATATATATATATATATATATATATATATGCATATATATATATATATATATATATATATATATATATATATATTTATATACACAGTATGTATATATATATATATATATATATATATATATATATATATATATATATATATATATATATGTATGGATATGTATATATATATATATATATATATATATATATATATATATATATATATGTAGATATATATATGGATATATATATATATATATATATATATATATATATATATATATATATATATATATATATATATATATATGTATATATATATATATATATATATATATATATACATATATATATATATCTATATATATATATATATATATATATATATATATATATATATATATATATATATATATATATATATGAGGGATTATGTGTTGATAACTAAAAGAATGTTTGGAAGATTGAAAGACGTGCACGTGTTTAGGGGTATGGCTAACGGTATGTCTGATCATTTTTTGGTGGAAGGAAAATTAGTTGTAGCAAAAGAGTAGGGGAATAGAGTAGGTGGATGTAAAAGGGAGCTAGTGAGGGTTGAAGAGCTAATAAAACCGGGGGTAAAAAGTAAATATCAGGAAAGGTTGAAAATGGCATATGACTAGGTGAGAGTAAGAGAAACTGGTAATTTAGAGGAGGAGTGGAAGTTAGCAAAAGAAAATTTTGTTGGGATTGCAAGTGATGTATGTGGCAAGAAGGTTGTTGGAGGCAGCATGAGGAAGGGCAGTGAATGGTGGAATGAAGGAGTGAAAGTAAAAGTGGAAGAGAAAAAGAGGGCTTTTGAAGAATGGCTGCAGAGTAATAGTATAGAGAAGTATGAAAAATATAGAGAGAAAAAGGTGGAAGTAAAGCGCAAGGTACGTGAGGCAAAGAGGGCAGCTGACCTGAGGTGGGGTCAGGGACTGGGTCAGTCATATGAAGAGAATAAGAAGAAGTTTTGGAAAGAAGTGAAGAGAGTAAGGAAGGCCGGCGCAAGAATTGAAGAGACAGTGAAAGATGGAAATGGAAGGTTGTTAAAAGGAGAGGAGGCAAGGAAAAGGTGGGCGGAATATTTTGAAAGTTTGCTGAATGTTGAGGATGATAGGGAGGCAGATATAATTGCTGTTCCAGGTGTTGAGGTGCCAGTGATGGGAGATGAGAATGAGAGAGAGATTACAATAGAGGAAGTGAGGAGAGCACTAGATGAAACGAGAGTAGGAAAAGCATCTGGTATGGATGGTGTGAAAGCTGAGATGTTGAAGGAAGGGGGTGTGACTGTACTTGAATGGTTGGTGAGATTGTTTAATGTGTGTTTTGTGTTGTCAATGGTACCAGTAGATTGGGTCTGTGCATGTATTGTACCACTATATAAGGGTAAGGGAGATGTGCATGAGTGTTGTAATTCAAGAGGTATTAGTTTGTTGAGTGTAGTTGGAAAAGTGTATGGTAGAGTACTGATTAATAGGATTAAGGATAAAACAGAGAATGCAATCTTAGAAGTACAGGGTGGTTTTAGAAGAGGTAGGGGTTGTAGGAATCAGATTTTTACAGTTAGGCAGATATGCGAGAAATATTTAGCAAAAGGTAAGGAGGTGTATGTTGCGTTTATGGATCTGGAGAAAGCATATGATAGAGTTGATAGGGAAGCAATGTGGAATGTGATGAGGTTATATGGAGTTAGTGGAAGGTTGTTGCAAGCAGTGAAAAGTTTCTACAAAGGTAGTAAAGCATGTGTTAGAATAGGAAATGAAGTGAGCGATTGGTTTCCGGTGAGAGTGGGGCTGAGACAGGGATGTGTGATGTCGCCGTGGTTGTTTAACTTGTATGTTGATGGAGTGGTGAGAGAGGTGAATGCTCGAGTGCTTGGACGAGGATTAAAACTGGTAGGCGAGAATGATCATGAATGGGAGGTAAATCAGTTGTTGTTTGCGGATGAAACTGTACTGGTAGCAGACACAGAAGAGAAGCTTGACCGACTAGTGACAGAATTTGGAAGGGTGTGTGAGAGAAGGAAGTTGAGAGTTAATGTGGGTAAGAGTAAGGTTATGAGATGTACGAGAAGGGAAGGTGGTGCAAGGTTGAATGTCATGTTGAATGGAGAGTTACTTGAGGAGGTGGATCAGTTTAAGTACTTGGGGTCTGTTGTTGCAGCAAATGGTGGAGTGGAAGCAGATGTACGTCAGAGAGTGAATGAAGGTTGCAAAGTGTTGGGGGCAGTTAAGGCAGTAGTAAAAAATAGAGGGTTGGGCAAGAATGTAAAGAGAGTTCTATATGAGAAAGTGATTGTACCAACTGTGATGTATGGATCGGAGTTGTGGGGAATGAAAGTGATGGAGAGACAGAAATTGAATGTGTTTGAGATGAAGTGTCTGAGGAGTATGGCTGGTGTATCTCGAGTTGATAGGGTTAGGAACGAAGTGGTGAGGGTGAGAACGGGTGTAAGAAATGAGTTAGCGGCTAGAGTGGATATGAATGTGTTGAGGTGGTTTGGCCATGTTGAGAAAATGGAAAATGGTTGTCTGCTAAAGAAGGTGATGAATGCAAGAGTTGATGGGAGAAGTACAAGAGGAAGGCCAAGGTTTGGGTGGATGGATGGTGTGAAGAAAGCTCTGGGTGATAGGAGGATAGATGTGAGAGAGGCAAGAGAGCGTGCTAGAAATAGGAATGAATGGCGAGCGATTGTGACGCAGTTCCGGTAGGCCCTGCTGCTTCCTCCGGTGCCTTAGATGACTGCGGAGGTAGCAGCAGTAGGGGACTCGGCAGTATGCAGCTTCATCTGTGGTGGAAATGTGGGAGGTTGGGCTGTGGCACCCTAGCAGTACCAGCTGAACTCGGCTGAGTCCCTGGTTAGGCTGGAGGAACGTAGAGAGTAGAGGTCCCCTTTTTTGTTTTGTTTCTTGTTGATGTCGGCTACCCCCCAAAATTGGGGGAAGTGCCTTTGGTATATGTATGTATGTATATATATATTTATTCTTATATATATATATATATATATATATATATATATATATATATATATATATATATATATATATATATATATAAAATATATATATATATATATATATATATATATATATATATATATATATATATATATATATATATATATATATATATATATATATTCAAATATATAGCCATTACATGTTAGATAAGTATATATTTTAGTTTTCCGGTTAGGAAATTATTCTATTTTTAGGATTGGAATGTTCCTGATCATTTGCATCATTTTCATATTGAAAATAATCAGTAAATGACATTCAAAAATTAATTGGATTTCATAATTCCAGTATTTTTCTAGTCCTATTAAATGAAACGATTCTACAAAATACACCACAACTTCTCAAGTGAGAAACTCTCCCCTGTTTTCAATGTCTTATAGGTCGATCAACTATCATGGCTATGAATACTACACATGCTGCACAAGTTTACCTACGTAATTCCAAAAACCCTATCATTTTCATATTACTTCATATGTTTTATTTGTCATAGTCTTGTTACAGTTTTTGTTTTGATACATTTTTGGGGGGATGGTTCTCACTTGTAGCAAATAATGATAGCTTCTAGATTCCTCATTTTGTTAGTCAGATGATTATATATCCGCGTGAGCATATGTATTTTGAGTGAAAACTGCATTGTCTGTCGTGTGTTATTATTTAATTATATATACTATTTTTGCTTATTTGTCAAGTCGTAAGTATCATGCAGGATGCATAGCCCTTGATTAGTATGCTAATCACTTTAGAGTAGTCTATAATTATGCTTTATTATATTCTGTAACGAATCTGGTCAGGGTAAATCTTACCTAATACTACTTTTTTTAGCAATGCATAAATCTCTTTAAAAGATATACTTGACTTCAACCAAATGTACAAATTTCTTGGCTTTCCTCATATATTTGTCATTTTCTAACTACTCTAGCTGTGAGCCCCAGATTTTAAATTTATTCCCTACGCAGTTTATATTTCCTAGGGGATATCCAAAGAGGAAATATAACCTATATAAAGTTCCTTATTATCCAGCCCATTGCTTTTGGAAATATATTTCGTAAAAAAATACACTCAATCTTAGATCTCTATACTTATAAAACTTTTATTTATTGATAGAGCTACTATAATTTTCAATATCTCAGTAAGATCCTTCAACCTTATAATATCAAAGACAAGAATTTTCTTTTTTATTTACTCAGGTTAATAGTTTATTGCAAGCTATTAACAGTTAAGAGATATGACACAGATAGCTACATGCTGTGCGGCATGTGTTTCATACATGCTTGTACACTGTAAGGGTCTTGCGTGTTATCCACTCGGTCTTCTTTGTAGTGCTAAGAATCCATCTTGTATCAACTTGATAACTCATGCTTAATTTTTTTAAAAGTTTTTTACGTTCTTGCTCGTAATTCTTTGTATTCAAACTCGGCGTTAGTTTACTGAAGTTCTGTTGCATTTGCCTCACCTTTTAGTTATCACCTATCTTATGCCATGCAAATTGGTGACCACCAAAGCATTCAGCTCCTCCCGCATTCCTCCTTACTACAGTGTCTTACTGTTTGATGATGCTGCCCTTCAACATTGACTCTTCTATCATTGCCACACCTCTGAAACTACCGATCTTTGACAGTAAAGAGGCGTTGCCTGGTTTCACCGCAACTAGGTCCAGTTTTGTATCAAGGACGTGACTCGTTCAAGAACCAAAGCAGATTCTGTTCTTGCAGCGATCCCCGAGAATACTTTCCAAGAAATATCAGACTGGATTTACGACCAAGGGGATACCCCAATGGCATACAACTCCCTCAAATCATACCTCCTGGAACTGTACTTAACCTTACCAGTTGCCCACATAGCCAAACTCTTCCAGTTCTCTCAACACCTATTATGGAACTGAAAAGCCTTGCTCGCCCTCGGGAAAATGATCAATATCGTTCGCCTGCAATCTACCACAGACGGCTTTCCCAGTGAAGCGAATCTACTTCGTGCCCTATAGGTAAGGCGCCTACCCACTCCTGTATAAGTTACCATCTCTGATTTCAATATTTTGCTCCTGAAGGACCTGATGACCAAAGTTAACGCCCTTATGGATCTCCACTTCATAACCTTTAGGACCTCCATTAACGCCTCCTCTCATGATGAAGGTGACAACTATTCAACACTGACTGAAGCTGATGTGTATGCCGTAGGACAGAGATGCCCGCCCTGTGACGTGAGAGAGTGTCAAGAAAGCCGCTGACCACCCCCATATACCACCCTTTGCTTACGCCCCAACCAATGACCTTCCCAGCCACTTACCGACACCCATCGGCCAGTGTTATGCTAATACTACTCCAGATTCGGGGCTGCTGCGAAGGAATATATGAATGATTGTCACTGCCCAAAAAACTGTGAGTAGGCCATTGCTTGCAGTAGTGGCCTCCACTGTCACTAATATTTTTTTTTATGATGATATAAGTACAGGCGTGCTACTTTTGGTAGAAACGGGTGCTTGCAGTTCTCTGCTTTCAAGGCCATTCTCCAGGACAACAAGAAGTCTGTCTGCGTCTGCTGACATCTGCTTGGTAGCTACCATTAGATCTGTGATACCCAACCATAATTATGAAACCATTACTATATCATTTGGAAGCGCCAAATACAATTGGAAATTTTTTGTTTTTGATGTTGCATTACATATTCTCGGTACGGATTTCATCTATTTCCAAATTGGATTTGTACTCCTCCAAACCTCTCCAACCCACCCTTGCCAACCTCACTCTCGACAATAGCTCCCCCATGGATGAGTACGCTGACCTCCTTATGGTTTAGCCGGAAGTTTCACTTCCAGAACTTAATCAATCCCCTATGGTTACAGCCAAACACGGTATTTTCCACCAAATCAAGACGATGATGCCCCCTTTGTTGGCCAGACTCAGGCATCTGGCACTGGATCGTTTGGCAGCCGCTAAACAAATGTTCTCCAAAATGGAAGATATGAGCCTATGACAAAAGGCCTCACACCCACGGTCGTCACCCTTACACGTCATCCTGAAGAAAGATGGCTCTCTGCATTCATGTGGGGATTTCAGGGCCTGAACACGCAGATAAAATCATATCACTAACCCCTTAGAAACATTGCTGACATGATATCCTACTTATAAAAGGCAAATGTTTTCTCCACGTTCGACCTCCTGAAGAACTATAATCAACCGTCCATGAACCCAGTAGACATCCCCAAGACCACCCATACCACCACCTCAGGTAATTACATCTTCAATTACTCCTAGTTTGACCTTCATAATACTGAGGTCACTTTTCAATGCCTTAAATATGCAATCTAAGGGAACCTCCCCTTCTGTGTATGATGCGTGGATGACATATTTTCTATTTATTGCTTCAAAGAGGAACACGTCTGTCACTCACATATCGAGCTCGACCCCCTACAACAGAACGGCCTTGTAGCCTGGTACGGCAAGTGAACCTTTCGTGCCAATGGAATATATTTCTTAAGGCACTGCACCAAATGTTTACTTTCATTCATGGACTCTCACATCCCTGTCCCCGATCTATTACACAAATACAAAAGATGAAGTTCCTTTGGAATATCATTTCCAAAGATGCCTAGGATTAAGTCCTTGCCTATACTTCATGCAAAGCTGCATAAGTACATTGACACATTGAAGTCATTTTCATGTTATATGTAATGTCCAACTTATGTACATCTGCCTTACTCTCAGGATGGATATCGGCATTTGGTATCTCTGACCATAAAACTTCTAACAAGGGCACCATTTTCACCTTTCAATTGTGGACATCATTAGTGAATCTCCTTGGGATTATCCTACATCAGATAAATGCTTACAACCCTGCTGCAAACGGAATAATTGAATGTTTTCATCAAACCCTCAAAGCAGTTTTGATGTCCCACTGCAAGAACTCCAACTGTTTTATCCAGCTTCCCTGGGTCCTTCTGGGCTGAAGGATCACTCTTAAAGACACCCTGGATGTCTTGTCAACTGAAATGGTGTATGCTGTCCTGTTGGTCATCCGAACATTTCTTTTCCTTTTTCCAACTTCCAATACCCCTGTCCTATTGTGGGAAAATTTACTAAATGACACCAGACATACAGGCCCCAAGCTAAGTAAAACATACTGACAACTGCACAAAGCAACGCAAGTTTCTCTGCACGACGTCATTAGAAAGCCACCGCTGACGCCACCTTAAAAGTGCCTTATCCTCATGATCCCCCGTCCTCCAAGCATTCTTACTTAACATGCGTTGCAAAGAAGACTAGGTCTTCATTGATCGTCTAAACATGCATATGTCCTGTCTGATGTTTGCCTATAGTACACCACTTAAGATCAGGATGGCCTATTCCACATGTATGTCCTTTTTGGGTGAGGATCCATGTACCGCAAGTGATTCATATATGCTGTCAAACTGTAATAGTTTTCATTGTTATCTTATCAATTGCTCTTACCTGCACTGTTAATAAACGAACTTGTATCATCTTATAGCTCATGCTTATTCTATTTTTAATGTTTTCTTCTTTTTTTTTTCCTTTTGGTAACGCTTTTGCTCGCAAGTCCTTGTAAATATCCACGATAACTGTTGATTAAAGTTTAGTTACCATTAAATTCGCCTCTCAGTTATTACCTAACTGCTGCCTCGTACAATGCTGTTGGTCATAAAAACACAATAATTGTCGTTATTTAATCATTTGAGAAGAATTTATTGTATTTTATTAATCATACAGCTGTTAAAATTCCCTTCACTTAGCAGAATGGACACAAGACACACACACACATGTTTATATATATATATATAAATATATATATATATATATATATATATATATATATATATATATATATATATATATATATATATATATATATATATATATATATAAATATATATATATATATATATATATATATATATATATATATATATATATAAATATATATATATATATATATATATATATATATATATATATATATAATGAAATCTGGTCAAAATAGATACTCCAAAATAAAATAAACAGTCTAGTTACTGCAACATTCATCTTTCATCAACCTTCAAAGAAACCTCACCGTCTTCATATCATTATAATTATGACCCCATATAACGATAATTGTTCCACACTACCGTCCAGCCACATTGGGTATATCTTCTCATCTTAGCTTTTGGTATTATCTATTAACCTATTATCGGTATTTCCTCCAATGTACCGAAAGACCTTAATTAATTTTCCTCCATCATATCACCTGCAAGAATCCTTTTTCCACCGTCATTTATTTCCTATTCCTCTCTCTGTTAATTAATTTTGTGACTCAGATGCTAAAACAGGAGGAAAATATACGACAATTGAATTGGAAATATATAGTTTTATTATTATTATTATTATTATTATTATTATTATTATTATTATTATTATTATTATTATTATTTTCTAAGTTACAACCGTAGTTGGAAAAGCAGGAATCTTCAGGCATAAAGACTCCAACAGGGAAAATAGCTCAGTTAGGAGGGGAAATGAGAAAAAGAATTAACTACAACAGAAGAAGTGAACAATTAAAATAGAATATTTTAAAAACACTATAAAAGAAAACTTTAATACATAGTTATGCAAAATTTAAAATAAGGGGAAGAGTACCTTACACGAAAAATGTGGGAAACCATAATACAGAGGCTATGTCTCTACCCAGGACCAGAGATTAATAGTTTGCTTTTGGAGCGTCCTTCTCCTAAAAGAGCTGCATACCATAGCTAAATAGTCTCTTCAACCCTTACAATGAGGAAATTAGCCACTGAACAATTGCAGTGCAGTTATTAATCCCTTGAGCGTAGAATAATGATTTGGCAATCTCGGTGTTGTCCGTTGTATGGGGACAGAGTAGAATGTAGACACAATTGGCTAGTCTATTATGTGTTTGCGTATGCAAAGTTAGAATGAGCCCTAACCAGAGTTTATAGTATCCAATATGGTAGTTTCTGAACTGGAGCCTTGTGTCCTGACCAACTTACTATCTAATATATATCCAATCTTTTAGATGCAAGTTATCTTTCATTTTCCTATTTCAAAGGAAAAGTGACTTCTTATATTGACATTTATTTCAGATTTATTGATTAAATGTATTAAAATAATGTGTTTTAGGTAAAAAAATAATCAGAAGAATCATGAATAAGAGTACATTTTAAAAACATTTACTTACGAAGTTTACAAAGGAGAAATATCTCTCTCTCTCTCTCTCTCTCTCTCTCTCTCTCTCTCTCTCTCTCTCTCTCTCTCTCTCTCTCTCTCTAGGTATACAAATGCTCCTAATCAATTAATTCCCACTCAAGAGTGGGTCTCAAATGAGCGTGTCTAATGTGACTCCTTTTGATGAATGCCTAGCTCCTCAGGAAGAGGAGAAGCCAACAAACCCTAAGGCAACTAATCTCGTTCATGAGTTTACTTATTAAGGTTCCTTTTTCTATGATTTTGGAATACAGAGATCACGCCGTCTTCCCTTTTTCCTTCATTATCATTATATCAGTAAACTTTAGCCAAAATATAATCTTATTATTATTAAAACTTCAGTTTATGTTGAAATATTAACAATTTATCATTAGCAAGGGCATCCATAATTGTGATTTTCTACTCATCATTTCCAGTATTGTACAGAATGACCTTCATTGAGAATGAAGGTAATCAGATATCAACCATAATACTCCTTTTGATAAAGCTTAGTCTTAGAAATGTGTCTATAATTACTTGAGGTATATAAGGACACTCTACGGTTCCTTTCAAACGGTGGTAATCATTACGATCTAGTTCCTAACCTAAAACAGAAGAGAGTCGATGCTTTTTTTTTTTTTTTTTTTTTTTTTTTTTTTTTTTTTTTTTTTTTTTTTTTTTTTAGCCATAAAATGACAATAAGTAGTTGTTGAGAGATACCATAGTTTCAACACTTTTTTCTTCTCTAATGTCCACTCATGGTCACTAACTTTATATAATATATTTACGTGATACTGAGCATGGTTTCAAAACAATCTTGCTTCTTTTGCAAAAGAAGATGACTTTTTTCAGGTTATTCTTCAACAGCTGATTTTTATTCAATATTGATGTGGAAAAAATTGGATCTATTGAGGTTTCAATCAGTCATTGTATATGATTCCCCTATAAAAGTTATCCACTCCGTAGGAGTAATTATGCCGTTAAATTAGATTGCTTTGTCTTTCTCCGGGAAGTCTCAATGCTAGATATTATATAAGAATTTTCATTGGGACGATAAAAAAATTAAGTATAATGATATTGAAAACAAACCCATGAAATCGTTTGAGTTTCGAAAGTGTGAATGTAGTATATATATATATATATATATATATATATATATATATATATATATATATATATATATATATATATATACATACATATATATACATATATATATATATATATATATATATATATATATATATATATATATATATATAAATATATATATATATATATATATATATATATATATATATATATATATATATATATATATATATATATATATATATTTATATATATACATATATATATATATATATATATATATATATATATATATATATATATATATATATATATATATATATATATATATATATATATATATATATATATATATATATATATATATATATATACATATATATATATATACATATGTTCGACTAATCCCTATAATAATAATAATAATAATAATAATAATAATAATAATAATAATAATAATAATAATAATAATAATGATCAATGGAAAGTATTTAAATTTCGTGATCATTTATAAAGGGTATCTTGATGGTTTCTCATAGTAAACTTTACCACCAGGTGAAATAAATTGTAAATTAGTGATTATACCCACACGGGTATGACTGAGAAAGAGAGAGAGAAAGAGGGGGGGGGGAGGCGGAATCGATGATTTATGCATCTTATTCCGTTGTTATTAACGGATGTTTTCACATGTAAATAGGATTTGTGCTCATCGGTTCTGGGATATATGGTAATCAATGACATTCATCAACTGACGCTGTTATCATTTTCTTGGTTGTGAGGATATTATCCTTCAAATGAGATTCTTTAATGACGTATTCTCGGGTAGCGAATCACAGTGAGTAGAACGGTCGTTTCAGACTGGTAACTCTTTCCCCTCCCAAATTTATGAATATCAAGAACTATCAGCAAAAAAAAAAAAAAAAAAAAAAAAAAGATAGAGACAGTGATGGAGATGTAAAGGGGTTACTTTTTTTTTCCTTTTTTCGGGACAAAAGAGTCTGCGTTCCTTCAGGTAAATAAAGATGGGAATATCAATAAGTTTAAAACCTTGTTTTGAAAAAATATTATTTTAATTTATCAAATGTTCTATAGAAAAGACGAACGAAAAGAGGCCCATGAGTAATCATGAACTTAAGAATCCTCGTAAAAAAGATAATCGTAATTTAAAATAAGGGCCAAGAGAGAGAGAGAGAGAAAGAGAGAGAGAGAGAGAGAGAGAGAGAGAGAGAGAGAGAGAGAGAGAGAGAGAGAGAGAGAGAGAGAGAGAGAGAGAGAGAGAGAGAGAGAGTATTTTTTTTTTTTTTTTTTTTTTTTTTGTAATGTTGAATGGCTATCCAAGCTATTGAAAGTATAAAGAGAATTAAGGGATTGCCCAGAGATATTATTTGGTGGAAGATGATGTAGAATGTACCATATATGAAGAATGACCATGTAAGAAAAAAACTTCAACTATATAAGGAGTATTTATTTCATCACAAAACTTTATGTATAATTTCATCTCAAGGTATGTTATCAGGGGGTCTGAAATCATTTATACATGGTAACATTAAAAG
This sequence comes from Palaemon carinicauda, assembly GCF_036898095.1. Taxonomy (NCBI): domain Eukaryota; kingdom Metazoa; phylum Arthropoda; class Malacostraca; order Decapoda; family Palaemonidae; genus Palaemon; species Palaemon carinicauda. The sequence continues at coordinate 26,096,431 of NC_090748.1, read as the reverse complement.
CCTATAAAAGGTTTCACAATGAAAGACAAGAATGTTCTAAAAGTATATAGATAACAGAGTGATTTGTTTGATGTTAAATTGATGTTCATCAATTCTTAAGTGATATATGTATGAATTAATTGAATACCTTTTTGAAGGGAAATTAAGAAAACTTTTGAAAATGACATTATAGTGGTAAAACTGCGGGCTATATGGTGCTCGCAGTGTAACTGGTGTTTTGCATAGGAGGTTGTCTCATTTTATTAGTAAAAGACGATAAGATTAAGGGTAATGACCTTTAACTCCAATAAAATTGTTTTGTGTCTCTCAGATTAAAAGTTCGTTGAAGCATATTATGTTTATCACTCTTTCAGCCTTATCCCTAAGTGGTCGTGGTGGAGCCTAGAGAGACCTGGGAAGTTCCAGTAATCAGCTCATTGCTGACATATTGAAGTGGAAGAAGTCAGAACTATGCAACCTGTAGAGAAAAACTAAAAAGGTAATGAAGATGTAAAAGCACTCCTCTCAGGGGCGAATATTGACAGGCGTCAACATCGAAAGTAAGGTACTAGTACAATACCTAGAGAATAGTGAATAGTGGAGGGCTAAAGAGTGGATCGGAAAAAAAAAATAATGGAAGGTAAAGTCCAAAAACTGTGTAAAAAAAAACAAAAACGAAAAAAAAAAAGACCTACTCAATTACTGAGGTAAACTTAAAAGTTGGTCAGTAAGGAAACAAGACAGTGGCTACAGAAAGGAGCAATTTAGTTGAAACTGAAAGGAGATAATGGAAGAACAACATCTGGATTTAGTAGCAAGATATATTGATCTGTTGACAAAACCATCATCTCGTCAAGGTGCAGGAATTGTATGGCAAAAGAAGAAAACCACAAACCACATCACCATTGAATGTTGAGCACTTGCTCATAATCAATACAACAAATAACAACGTGAAAGGGCTAAAGCTCTCTATTGGTGTCTCTATAGAAAAATGGAATACAATGCTAAAATGCTACAAACATCAACGTTAAGCTGTGGTAGAAAATTTATCAGATTAAACGACAATGAGACTCCTGTATAAGGAAGAACATGGTGGCACAAGCACATTCATTAGATAGCTTTATGTTTGACAAGACGATGAAAAAATTATTACTCATAAAAGTCGTAGGACAGTTGGCCTCTGGGTGGTAGATAAGGGAAGAAAAAATAGAAGTACCAATACCTAAAAACTGAAGTTTTAGAACATACGAACCGATATAGCTTAATATGAATATCAAGCAAAAACAGAGAAAAATAAAATAAAGAGAATGAGATTGAAATTTGGAAATACTAATTAATTTTCACATGACAAAATAAAATATTCTCTTTTTAGCACATGAACATGGACAAATTATAACTTGAAAAAGACGTTGATAAAGATATGTTTACATGTATCAAATTTTCTTGAGAAAAAATTAAAGAGATGATGCACTCATAATTATAAGTAATTATAAGTTTAATAATTTTCGTATAAATTGAAATGTACCTCGTAAGAAGTACCGAAAAAGAGAGAGAGAGAGAGAGAGAGAGAGAGAGAGAGAGAGAGAGAGAGAGAGAGAGAGAGAGAGAGAGAGAGAGAGAGAGAGAGGCTGACCAGTGTATGCAAAGTGTGAAGAGAAACAAGGGATTTCCCAGAGATATTATTTGGTGGAAGGTGATGTATAATATGCCAACTATGAATGTATAGCCAATTAGAAATTTCAAATTAAGGAGATGAGGAGTATTCATATGAAAACAAATCTTCATTATTAAGGTTATCTGAAAAATTGCTATGAAGGTATTTGAGTTCATATTCATATGGTAATATTGAAGGCCTATGAAAGATTTTATTATGAAAGTCAAGAATTTTCTCAAAATATAAAGACAACAGGGTATTTTGTTTCATGTTAAATTTATATTATGAATGCATAAGTGATATTTCTCTTGATGAATCAAATATTTATGGAAGGGATGATGTGAAAACTTAGGGAAATGAATTATAGAGTATGAAGAAGGCAGTTTGGAAATTAGCTTTTTACAGAACGTAGTGTAACTATTATTTGCAAGGGAAAGCAAGCTAACTGATTTCTATGATGAAATATTGAAAAAAAAAAAAAAAAAAAACATTTAGGAATTAATTTGAATGTATTTATAACTATAAAACAAACACATTGAACGCTATTATAGAACTAGCGGTGCTATACAAGAATATGATATATCAAGTATGAAGCCATATGATTAATTTGGATGATGGAAGGTGATTGAAAGCCAACCATCTTGATATTATGGGAGAAGAAGTGATGTGATTTACAGAATTGGTAAAACAAAATCCTGTATCAGGTTATAAATGGATAACAAATGTATATAATACTGAAAACATTCATCATTATTGATAATGGTCATGGTGAATTCAAAAACAAAAACCGAAGTGAAGGCTATATGTTTTTATTTCAAGTACAATATACCAAAGTTTAAAAGGGGAGGATCTCCAAAGAAATGATGATAAAGAGATAACAAGGATACTGGATAAAGAGAAAAATACAGCATTTACGTCGCTGTGATGACTAGAGATAGATGGTTTTGTAAGTTTCTTAAATATAAGTTTATTAAATAAATGAAAATGGGTGTGTTCTTTTGGAACTGTGTTGTGGATATGAATTGAAATTGTTTCTGATTATACTAATCCTTTTTTCTTTTTACCATATATCATAATAGAAATCTCCGCATTCCGTGTCACCGCATTATGGAGTTTTGCAGATTTCACTTACATATTACTTTTGTGTCTTCAACCTTAATCCGAAGTTTAAAAAATAATTTGGGCTTATTACTTCATTTTATTGCAAGTACCTTTTCCTAATTACCTTCATGGTAACGTTCTCCCAATCTCATCTCATATTTCTTAGCTTATATATAGTTTTTCTGTTTTTATGTGGCTATAGCTATGCTCAAGAAAGTGGCTCACGAACTAGAAGTTCCTCAGCCTTAGAATGTGGCAAATCGCCAAAACGAAACTATTTCACATCCTTGGGAAGCCTGGATTTACAAGACTGGGAAAATAAGTTACGATTTACCAATTTCCGTTACTTGTTAAAGATGAAGACTAAATTTTAAAGCGTATAGCATCCTATTTATGGCGTGAAATTCCTTTTATATATTATTTCTTCCAAACAGCTGGTTTCAATTTTTTTGTTTCCTCTCTATAGACTGTTTTTTTTTTATTCTTTTCGGATTTCTAATTAGTCCTTGAAAATATATCTTAATTATTATATACAAATCTCTATACAATATAGAACCTAATAATCGTCTTCCAATTGCACTAACGACTTGAAGAGGGACCAAAGTATAATATATTAGATCAATATTGATTTTGTTTTCTCATTTATTCCGTATTTGCAACATTAATGTCTACATATGGAACATATTTTTTACATTATAACATTAACTTTATTAAAAGTCAACTATTCAACAAGTAAAATAAAACCCTTTTTTTTTCGAAAAGAAAGTGCAAACAGAGAAACAGATCAAGCAGCCTCTCAGACCCTCCTGAGTCTTGTACCCAGGGAAAGGGTGTCCTAGACACTGACAATTCATTAATTTTAACAAAGTTTTAAAGACCTCTTGTAGAGACAGAACTTTGCTCGACCACAGCCAGAACACTTAGGGTGCTATAAGCATGCCTGCATGCGTTGGCATAGCCTTCATAAAAGCATAACTGCACCTCTCCTAGTTTACTTGATCCTCAAACTACACCTGAGTTTGGAAGTGCTAAAGAAAAATATTTAACTCTTCGAGTGCCTGAATACATTTACCTTTTCATTCAACTAAGATGCGAGACCCTGTTCTCCATGAGAAATAATATCCAACGATCTTATGAGACAAGGTTAATACTCCTGGAGCCAAGGGGTGTTCGCATGCTAAAAAGGGCCCCTAGGTTACTCACTATTTTCTGAAAGAACATCACCTGGGGCATCATTTTAGCGAGGGTAGACATTCTGAAACCCGGCAGTAATCTTGCTAGGGATGGTATTGTGGCTATTGACCATACTAAAAATTTCCGCAAAAATTTGGAGTAGGGGAAATTCAAATCTTAATAACTCAGTAAGGAAATATGCTATTTGCATGAAATAACCATCAAAATGTAGCTTATAGAGCATGCTACAAGATGAAAGTAAGAAATATTAAAATAGGTCAAGGTCAAGGTCACCAGAGCTCAAGCAATGACGTAATTTGACACTTGCTCAAAATATGGGCCTCTAAAAACTTAAAATTAAACCAGAACCAAGTTGTAAGCTAATTTATTCTTTTATTTGTAGATTCTAGTAGAGTACTACATAGGAAAGTTTTTAAAAATTATTTGAAGAAAAAAACACACACTTTAACCCTTTTATTTCCAAGTCAAATAAAAGGGTATCTTCTGTACATCAGGTTCTTTCTATACAATTCTTCAGTAAATTAGCAAATTACTTGCTTCCTCCAAAAAGGGCAAATAATCTATATCTGCGCAGATTAGTCACTTCCTATCGAAAGAAAACATGCCAAATATCTGTGAATATAAAAAACTCTATCCATATTTTTTTTTTTCACTAATACCTGGCCATGCCTAGCCGAAGCTCAGTCTGCTTAAATGTAGAATAAACTAAGAAGGAAGTTCATCTTTATAATATGTATTATTTAACAATGCTTGTGGGGATACAATATTTTTGGTTGCTCCATTTTCTGTGCAGATATAGAGATTATCTGGTTTACAGACTATAGTTCACGACATATAATGGTTTTCGGTATATGAGAAGTAATCATATGCTTATATCTAAGCCAAATAATTCTATCAATTTTCCCTCAGCTTTTAGATAGTAATTGCAAGGACAAGTCGAATAAGGAATTTATATCATTAATTTGAAATGGCATATCCGTTAGAATCAAAGGAATGTGGCGAATGAGGACACCTTCATCTTTCTCGACTTTGATCATTATTTTCTTATGGCAAATCATGTGCCGATGCAAAGCTATGGCTAGCTGATATTTTGCAACTTATAATTGGCATGCCAGTTTTCAAATGAAGTAAGCGGAGTAGCATGACTGAAAAACTAAGTGAATTAAAAAATCAACTGCTTCATCTGCTCCTACAACAGTGTTGACGGACTTTTATGTGATTGCCTAGCTTTTAATGTTAGACAAAATAATATTCTTAAGTTTTTAGATTTCTTTATTCTTTGCAGTTGAAATAGCTCGCTCACTCAGACGTTTTTAGCATCCCCTTCAGTGGGATGACACAGTCACCCACCCTGGGCAGCTGTTCCACTGTATCTGGGGACTGGTCGCCGAGATGGAGTTGTCTCCATCACTATGTGGGTCAATTCTGATAGGTTATGATGGATGATTTGGGTCTGATCACTGACAACAAACCAACTTAGTATCAGTGGCCCTTAACCTTATTTCCCAAACCCTTTCACCTAATTAATGTATCCAGACTAAGAGAGGGATTCATATTAATACACGCATGTATATATATATATATATATATATATATATATATATATATATATATATATATATATATATATATATATATATATATATATATATATATATATACTGTGCTTATTTGGTCCAATAAATTTCTGTTTTTGTAGATACAGGCTTTTCAAGAACCTCCTTCTTATACAATAGAAAAATGTATAATAAAACCTACGAACAAATTTTGCAAGACAATATTTCAGTTTACTATTTCTGGAGAATATGGTTGTGAGTGTGTCATATTTATTAATCTTTAAAAAAAAGTTACTTAGAAATCATATCCGAATCATAAAAGAACTATATCTTCTGGAAATTTAAAATCTCGATTCCACGTATTCAAAAGATAATAAGATTTATGTTCATTCAGAGTTGAAATTTTGATATTACTTGGAAAGTGATGGGTGTTGTAAATCATTGAGGCATTGAAATAAGCTCTACTCGAAAAAGAAATACGTTCTGATATTTACATGTTTACAATGTATGGGGAAATAATACTTCCAAGTTGTTTTTTTTTTTTTTTTTTTTTTTTTTTTTTTATCATGTTTACTCACCCTCCAGAAACTATGAACTCATGGATATCTCGTAATTACTCCCATGGTATTATTTATGAAGAAATTAACAGGTGTTTTTTAATTGGTATGTATATAAGGTTCCTTTATATAATTTTTCAGTTATATAATTAAAAAAATTATTTGCTCTCTCCAAAAATGATAATTTATCAATAACTACCCTGAATGGTCACTTCCTTTTGGAAGAAAACGTAACAGACATTTGTGATAATATAAAACTTATATATATATATATATATATATATATATATATATATATATATATATATATATATATATATATATATTATATATATATATATCATTGCTCCCTCTTCTTGTCTTCCTATA
>NC_090748.1:26067521-26085021 GCF_036898095.1 Palaemon carinicauda | reverse complement strand
GGGGGGTAGGGGGGATTGGCCTGACCGCTGTCCGATTGGTCAGGCTTGATCTCGTGTCCCCACATCCTTCACAGCTCGCTTCCCTCGTCCTGGGACCTCGATGTTCTCACGTGACTTGTAGAAGGTAGCTGAAATTGAGATCTCAGGGGGAGTAGACTGGTATAGGATGGTGGGAGGGGGGTGAGACTCTGGGTAGGGTCCCAAAACTCGTGGTATTTCGACCCATGCTGGCGGGGTCTTTTGTTATTGGAAAAAAGGTGGCGTAATGACCGCCATTACTAACAGCCCCCCATTTTAGCAGAGATTTTGTCCTAAAACAGGACAAGAACTCTGCAAGCAAGGTCTGAAGCCACTAGCCTTAATGATTCCTCCCTCAGTGAGTCTCACCACGATAATGGATAAATATCTAAGCTGCAACTAGGGTCATCATTCTATGTTATTTTGACAGTAAATTAACTTTAAGTGCCACATAGAAATAAGTATGCTGGCTGTGAGGCAGCAACTGAAAAAATTTAAAAAATGCAAAATTGAAAATTAAAATGTAAAAGAAGGTTAAAGTTAAGTGACCTAGTGCAGTGGTAGGCATAAAATTAAAGAAAATTGGCATATATGCAAAAAGGGATAAAATAAATACATGAAAATGAATTAAATAAAAATAATGATGCCAAGATGACTCCTCAAGTTTATCTACCTGGGGAGACACCAAGGCCAATAAATATTTTTTCATACAAACTAAATTTACCTACTGACTATGGCTACGCTATGGACATGGCACTGTGCATTAGGCACTAATGCCGGGAGAACACATATCTCTCATACGAGTTCTTTAGGCGCTTGACCTTCCAGTTGTAGTTCTGGAGGTCTATGCCGCACCTCATGAGCCCTTTATTCCCATTACGTAGCTCAGTCAAGTAGTTTAGATGGTTATGGTCCGTTAGGAATGTCTGTGGGAAAACATGGTCAGCGCGATAGGAACCAAGGTGCTCAAGAGATGAGCCCATGCCTGAGAGTTCTTTCTCTTGAGTTTGGAGTTTTTCCCATGTCTGGAAGAAATTTATGCTGCCATTTAAGTAAACTCCACAGTTGGGAATTCCTGCTTGCACCTGGTGAAGCCAAAAATGAATTATGAGTATGGTCAGAGGTCGTGACTCCTCTGCCATGAAGTGGGAACCTTCGTCCTTCTGAAATGTGGCTAGGAAGCCATACCAATAAAAGAATTGTGTCATCCCTGTAACACTTATGGATGGGGTAAGTTGGAGCGAGGCCCTTGGCACTATTTTCTTAGAGTTACCGATGACTTGGCACGGATGGCAAGAGGTTGCGGAAGCCTTAACACCCTTCTGCAAGCCTGGCCGGAAAAAATGGGGCTGCAGCAGTTGGGTGGTGCGCTTCACCCCAGAGTGCCCTCCCAGTCCCTCATGGGCCATTCGTAGCACCGACAAGCGGGAATTATGGGGGACAACTACATGCTGGCGCAGGGCCTCAGCAGGATTGCGAGAACCTCGGGTGATCTTAAGGGGCACCTCATCCTTTAGCAGGAACTCAGCCGTAGAGGGATTATTCATTTCCACCTTGTTCGAGTTGGCGGGTGCCCTGTTGTTTACCAATGTCTCATCCAGCAGTGGGAACCTGATGAGCTTTGTCTGGCTCCTTGGGGTCTCGGCGCTGATGGGTGGTTCACCTCTTGCCTGCTCTGAGACCTCTGGCCTGGTGATTGAGATAGCCCTATCTCCAGTGGTGTTCAGTGGCACAGTTTCACCCGGATTGAATTTGTGGGTACTCGGCTCAGACTCATGGTGGGAAAGGGGAGACCCCTGGCCCTCCTCTGAGGTCTCTGGCATGACGCTTGGAGTAGCCCTATCCCCTGTGGTGGAAAGTGGCACACCTTCACCAGAATTAACTTCTGGCGTACGAAGCTCAGACTCACTGCTGGAGGAGGAAGACTCTTGGGCCTCCTCACTTAGCCAAGCTACCTCACCAAGGTCAATGTCACCGAGCCAGTCGTCTTCCCATGCAGGTTGCGTCCTAACAGTTTTAGGCTCCGGCTTGGCAGCCTTCATGCACCTGAGGGGCACTCGCTGTACACCCTTCACGGGCTTTTGACCCAAGCTTGAGCTGTAGCCCTCATGTGCGAGATCACTCCCTGCCCCCAGTCCGCACTTCTTGCTGAGCTGGGACGTGGTCACCTTCAGTTCCACTGTAGGGAGTTCCTTGGTGAACCCTTCACTGAAGTGGGTCCTCCTGCGATTGTCCTGCTGGATTTTGGCAACATTGGGTTGAGGTGGCAAGTGATCGAGTTGTGCCAATCGGGTGTCCATCTCCTGCATTCTTAATTCATGCGCTCTCTCTCTTTCATAACGCATCCTTTCTTGCTCTGTCCTTCTCCGGGCTTTGTCTTCATTCATGAGCTCCCGCACATACCTTCGCAATGCTTCTCCCTCATAGCCTTGTCTTTCTGCCAAGTCCACAAATGCACTGATTTCAGCGGCAGTCATTTTGCTAAGTTTTTGTGGAGACAGCGACAAGAAAAACTCAACAACACAAGGTACGATGTTGACCGTGCCAGAAATTACACGGAGGGGAAAGACGCTCTAGCCTTATGCAAGAGTCTCATGGAAGGAAGGATGAAGATGAAGCTGGGCAAAATGCACAATGGCTATGAAAAATGCCTCTTGAGAAAGAATTATTACCAAATAGCAAGCCTTGAAAGTAATTCAACAGGAGCCTAACTTGAAAACCAGGGCCACAACAATGGGTGAGCTTAGGCTGTCCAGTTGTAATTCGTCCAAACAAGTAACGATATATATGACAACTGTACTACACAATAAAAATGGAATCACCACTATACAGTAGGTGACCCTCTGGGCTAGTCAGGGAAAAATGAGGTCACAACTATGGGTGACACTATGCTGGACGAAATAAAATGGAATCACAACTATGGGTGAACCTTTATACTAGTCATAAAAAGAAATGGAGTCACCACAATGGGTGAATCTCTATGCTAAAACAGAAAAAAATGCAATCACAACAATGGGTGAATCTTTATGCTAGTCTTTTTAAAAAAATGGAATCACAACAATGGGTGAATCTTTATGCTAGTCATAAAAAATGGAATCACAATAATGGGTGAATCTCTATGCTAGTCATAAAAAATGGAATCACAATAATGGGTGAATCTCTATGCTAGTCTTATAAAAAAAATGGAATCACAACAATGGGTGAATCTCTATGCTAGTCTTTTGAAAAAAATGAAATCACAACAATGGGTGAATCTCTATGCTAGTCTGTTGAAAAAAATGAAATCACAACAATGGGTGAATCTTTATGCTAGTCATAAAAAATGGAATCACAATAATGGGTGAATCTCTATGCTAGTCATAAAAAATGGAATCACAATAATGGGTGAATCTCTATGCTAGTCTTATAAAAAAAATGGAATCACAACAATGAATGACCCTCTGTGCTAGTCTTAAGGGAAAAAAAAATGGAATCTCCACGATGTGTGACCCTCCTATGCTAGTCTTAAGGAAAAAAAAATGGAATCTCCACGATGTGTGACCCTCCTGTGCCAGCCATAAGGAAAAAAAATGGAATCTCCACGATGTGTGACCCTCCTATGCTAGTCTTAAGGAAAAAAAATTTAATCTCCACTATGTGTGACCCTCCTATGCTAGTCTTAAGGAAAAAAATGGAATCTCCACGATATGTGACCCTCCTATGCTAGTCTTAAGGAAAAAAATGGAATCTCCACGATGTTTGACCCTCCTATGCTAGTCTTAAGGAAAAAAAATGGAATCTCCACGATGTGTGACCCTCCTATGCTAGTCTTAAGGGAAAAAATGGAATCTCCACGATGTGTGACCCTCCTATGCTAGTCTTAAGGAAAAAAATGGAATCTCCACGATGTGTGACCCTCCTATGCTAGTCTTAAGGAAAAAAAAAATGGAATCTCCACGATGTGTGACCCTCCTATGCTAGTCTTAAGGAAAAAAAAATGGAATCTCCACGATGTGTGACCCTCCTATGCTAGTCTTAAGGAAAAAAATGGAATCTCCACGATGTGTGACCCTCCTATGCTAGTCTTAAGGAAAAAAAAAATGGAATCTCCACGATGTGTGACCCTCCTATGCTAGTCTTAAGGAAAGAAATGGAATCTCCACGATGTGTGACCCTCCTATGCTAGTCTTAAGGAGAAAAAAATGGAATCTCCACGATGTGTGACCCTCCTATGCTAGTCTTAAGGGAAAAAAATGGAATCTCCACGATGTGTGACCCTCCTATGCTAGTCTTAAGGAAAAAAAATGGAATCTCCACGATGTGTGACCCTCCTATGCTAGTCTTAAGGGAAAAAAGTGGAATCTCCACGATGTGTGACCCTCCTATGCTAGTCTTAAGGAAAAAAATGGAATCTTCACGATGTGTGACCCTCCTATGCTAGTCTTAAGGAAAAAAAATGGAATCTCCACGATGTGTGACCCTCCTATGCTAGTCTTAAGGAAAAAAATGGAATCTCCACGATGTGTGACCCTCCCTTGCTAGTCTTAAGGAAAAAAATGGAATCTCCACGATGTGTGACCCTCCCTTGCTAGTCTTAAGGAAAAAAATGGAATCTCCACGATGTGTGACCCTCCCTTGCTAGTCTTAAGAAAAAAAAATGGATTTGTAAAAATGTGTGGGTGCGTTCTTGCAACACCACCACTTGCAACTCTGTGACTTTAAAGCAAGTTTGTATTTATACTTAAAGTATAACAAATTAAAATAAAACAGACAATGCCACTGAGATTGCTTAATGCTTCGTTAAAACATCAGCCCCTTTACATACTTTCCCTTTAGAAAAAAATGAATTTAATAAATTACACTCCCAAATATTTTATCTTAATGATCCTATACCCTGACTGAAAAAATTTAAATTAAATGTGACATCATAAGTCCTTTATCTTAAGGTAACCATATTACACAGTCTAACGAAAATTATCCCCTTCAAAAAAATGTACATAAAGATAATATCCCACGAGAAAGTAATAATAAGAAATTACATACCCTTACTTGTCAAACGGAAAAATTTAAAAAATGAATGCCACGTGCGCTTACCGTTACCAACACGGGAATTAAGCCTCACTGGAATTTAACACGTGGTTTAGTGTACCACAGATTCTCCTAAATTTTCGTAAATTTCACTTTACTTAGTTTTAACACAAAATTAAACATTCACTCTGCACAATATATATAAATGAAAAGAAATTATCCACTTTGATAATAAACACTCAGAAAAAAACAGAACACAAATTCATCTCATGCGGTTGGCTATCCCGCTACACAATAGGACTAGACTTCCTCCACGTGGGTTTAAAAACAAAAAGGTTCGCGCCGCAAACACACACACTAATAAACACAAAACTTTAACAATGAGAATAGAAGGCTTTTGCTGTGTTCTTCCACGGTTCCAACTCCAGTGATAATATAATTTACTTGAAATGAAATTGAGGTTCGTCAAGTCGCTAAAGACAGAAAAAAGGGGGGAATTTGACTTTAATAAAATTAATTTGAAATTACTGTCTTAACAAATCCTGGCATTTGGTCGCCAATATGTTACGGGCCACTGGTTCGAGTCCGGCCTTGCTTAAGGGACTCAAGGGCCATAACAAAACAAATAACAATGGTAGGTCGCCAGTCAGCAATGATACAAGGAATACTGACAAAAATATGTATTTACAATAACAATTAAATAAAAATTAATAAAAGAAAGGGGAGCACAACAGGTAACTATTTTAATTTAAGCCACGAGGAGCTTCGGGTGGAGTTTGGTTGGCCGTGGATGAAACTCCAGCACAGCAATCAACGTTCCCTGGAAGGGGGAAATAAATTGAATTATTAACAGCACACTTACTTCTACCGGCTGGGAACACGATGAGGTCGTGTGGTTAAAACTTTTAAGCAAATTAAATGAAAATGCAAAGCTAGGGATTTAAACGTTACACATGGGAATCAACACTGTCACAGGGTGAGTTAATTAAAACTAGGACTAAACAGCACACGTGGTCTGGGTATAAGGGATAGGATACAAGGTTCAGTGGGTAGGATTTCTTTAGAGGATAAGGAAAATGGGATGTGATAAGGAAAGGAGGGAGGTTGGGTAAGGATATTGAGAATCTCAAAATCAGACACCTTACCTTTAGTAAAAAGGACTCTGATTTCCTTCCCTTGTGGAAAGAAGTAGACAGAGGTCCTGCCTCCCTGATGTCTTGAGGGTGAAGAGCGATGTTGTTTCCCTCAAGGAGGTTGAGTGAAGAAGAGGAGATGTTCTCCTTATGGATGCTGACTCACGAAGAAAGATCCCCAGTTTTCCCTGTGTAGATCAACCCCACTTGACCCCCAATTGGGGGGGGGGGGGGTAGGGGGGATTGGCCTGACCGCTGTCCGATTGGTCAGGCTTGATCTCGTGTCCCCACATCCTTCACAGCTCGCTTCCCTCGTCCTGGGACCTCGATGTTCTCACGTGACTTGTAGAGGGTAGCTGAAATTGAGATCTCAGGGGGAGTAGACTGGTATAGGATGGTGGGAGGGGGGTGAGACTCTGGGTAGGGTCCCAAAACTCGTGGTATTTCGACCCATGCTGGCGGGGTCTTTTGTTATTGGAAAAAAGGTGGCGTAATGACCGCCATTACTAACAATATATATATATATATATATATATATATATGTATATATACATATATATATAAATAAATATATATATATATATATATATATATATATATATATATATATATATATATATATATATATATATATATATATATATATATATTTATGTATATATATACATATATATACATATATATGTCTATATATAAATATATATATATACATATAAATATATATATATATATACATATATATATATATATATATATATATATATATATATATATATATATATATATATATATATATATATATATATATATATATATACATATATATGTATATATATACATATATATATATATATATATATATATATATACATATATATATATATATATATATATATATATATATATATATATATATATGCGTATATATATATATATATATATATATATATATATATGCATATATATTTATATATATATAAATATATATATATATATATATATATATATATATATATATATATATATATATACATACATATATATATATATATATATATATATATATATATATATATATATATATATATATATATATATATATATATACATATACATATACATATGCATATACATATACATATAAATATACATATATATAATTCATATATATATATATAAATATATATATATATATATATATATATATATATATATATATATACATATATATATACAAATTCATATATACAGTATATATATATATGTATATATATATATATATATATATATATATATATATATATATATATATATATATATATGTATTTATATATATATATATATATATATATATATATATATATATATATATATATATATATATATATATATATATATATATATAGGGCAATTGAATTCGTGTGATATAGATTACTTGGAAATAGGACCAATTGAACTGTTGGAGACTTCCCGATTTCATAGATTTGATGGGTATACCCTAATATGGATAAAAATTTGGCCGTTCAAAGAGTGGTAAGCAGTAATCATTACTTGAACCACACGATTCTTTCGAATGCAACGTTGTGTCAAAATTCCAAACCCATAGGTTAAAAAACTTAGAAGATTTTTGGTCACTATTAAAGAACATGAATTTTATATATAGCCTATATATATATATATATATATATATATATATATATATATATATATATATATATATATATATATATATATATATATATATACATATATATATATATATATATATATATATATATATATATATATATATATATATATATATATACATATATACATATATATATGTATGTTTTAAGAAGACGGATGAATGAAGGAAACACCAACGTTGACCATCAATAAATTATTAACCACAGGACCCTATAAATAATATATAATCTTAGTTAGATAGAGATACAACTCATGAACATTGAAAATAGAATATTTATATTTATACATAAACTTCACTTTGCACTATTTGTCATAATGATTCTTAAATATCAGACTAGTTTGTCACGTACCAGGATTTGCACAACACAAGGAATATAGTTTTTTTTTAAATCAGGATAACCTGTTGCCAGTGAGCATGTTATAAAAGAAGTATTTCTTTTCATGCACTCTGTTTCAATTAGTTTCTTGTGTGTTGGGTGGTCCTCTTCGCTTGAATACTATAACTATGGAAGTGTTGATTGGAGATGCTCCTAGTAGTAGTCTGGTTGTCCTGGGAAATTGCTTTTAAAAGAAGCAAACAAGCGTAGTGACATTTCTTAAAGGTATAATCAACAACCTCTTCATAAAAGTAACGAGCCAAGTTTAACTATCATAAGTAAAGTAATTGTTAAGTGCCATACATTAACCCTCGTCTTTTGTCGATGTCCACATCGAAAAAAAACTTATAAAGTTTTGAACTTTGTTTTCATTTGCTTTTTCCCTTTTCTCTTTCAATCTTTCGGATCTTCTGTCATTTATATTATCTTTTCTTTCTTTATCATTACTTATACTAAGTGAAGGCAATGTTTCTCTTTCTTCTCCATTTACATTTATTCTATCGGTATCAATACCAAATTTCCTCAAGACCTCTTCCATATTTGGCATTTCAACCTCATCTTCATCGGCAATTTTAGCTGTTGGATTTGATATATCACTATTACTATTTACTCTTCAACACTTTAATGGTCTGATATTGGCTCTGTGTATTACTTTAGATTCATATCTGTCTGATCATATTCTAAACAGGCCACATTTGTCATCTAATATTTTTTCAATGAACCATTCTTCAATCTTAAACCTATCCTGTAACTTTGTTCTCCCAATTACTTTGTTTTCTCTTATTAAAACCTTTTGCCCTACCTTTAATTTATTATCCACAGACTGTTGCAACCTGCCCTTTCCTTTCGATGTCCAGTTCTTGCGAGTGCTATGCCCTGCAATTTCCTATGCTTCTCTCTGTATCTTCAATTGCTTATTAATCCATTCCTTATCTCTTCGTGTCACTCCGATATCTAAATCAGGGTCGCAACAGTCAATACTTAATTTTGGTTCTCTACCAAATAACAAAAAATAAGGAGAATCGATATTCAGGGGTTGGAATTGGAATTGATGGAAAGAGAGTAGCATCATCTGCATATGCAACAAGATAGATTTTTATGCCACACCACATGCCATTTGTATATAGTATGAAAAGTAGTGGGCCAACAACACTACCCTATGGAACATCAGATATCACATTCCTATGCTCACTCTAGTGCCCATCAACAAGTACTCTTTGAGATCTATTACTTAAAAAATCAATAATAATGCTAAAAAACGACCAACGCAATCCCAATTGTTTGAGATTGAAAGCAAGGGCCTCATGATTAACACGGGAAAGGCGGCACTTAAATCAAGGCCAATCATACGAACTCCGTAAACCCAATCAAGGGAGATCTCTACCGCATTGGATATTGGAAGAATGACAATATATGCTCCAAGGCCTTTACCAAAACCAAATTGCAAACAATGGAATAGATGATTACCTTCAGTAAACCTATTAAGACGTTTTGCCAGAAGACATTCAAAAACTTTATATAATATGCAAGTTATGGATATTGGGCGGTAATAAGTATGGAGTCTAGCTACCACAAACACATGTACATGGAGGAGTAACACTACCAATTCTCCAACAAGTCCTAAAAGTTCCTCTTCTTGCTAACTTGCGTAAAATAACAGATAAGTTTGGACCTAAGAAATCTTCAATCTTTGTAAAAAAACATAGGAAAAATACTATTTGGGTCCACTCCTCCATAAGCATGAAGGTCCATCAACAGAGCTTTAATTTCCCGAGATCGAGAAGCTACACTTGATAATTTAGCCTCAGAAAAACGGGAATGAGGAAGTTCAAGTTTTTCATTACTCTGTTTACTGTCAAGAACATCAGCCACAATGGTTACCTTTTTCTTTGGACAGTGAGTGACTGAGCCATCTGGTTCAAGTAAAGGAGGAACTGTTGCATCTACACCAAAGAGGGCAGATTTAAGGGTAGATACCGTTTATATTCCTGAGTTTTACCAGAAAGGGTTTCTTTTATGATTAAATTGTATTCTTTTTCAGTTCAAGCATAAACTCCTTGAGCAAAAGCTCTAAGCTGAATATAGTTATTCCAGCTCGAATCTGTTACCCTTGCAAAAATGATAGGCCTCCTGTTTCTCCAGATAAGTACGTCTACAATCATCATTGAACCACAGTTTTTCCTTCACTCGGTACCTTAGCACACGAGAAGAGAAACGCCTATCAATTATGTTCACTAGATTCTCATACTAAGGGACAATAGGATCAAAATTACTATATAATTGTGACCAATTTAAGCAAAAACGATCATGCAAAATCCCATTCAAGTGTGCTTGAGATTTCATATGAATCTGAAAAAAGTATGATACATCAGGGACAGGCTTCTGTCATGGGTAGATACAATACTTTTAAAAGGATATAATAAAAGACAAAAATAACCATTCCCAAAGTGTGAGCAGCAAGGTGAGACGCGACTCGACTACGGACCTGTTTGGGCAATCCTATCGTCACTTCATTGTCGTCATCATTTTGGAAGTAAACCAAACTTCACCAGGAGCTTCTGCAGTGATAAGGAAAATTTCCTGTTTTGACCAAGATTTCATCGTCTTATTAGAGGAGTCAGCATATTTTGAGAAAATGAGCCTGAAGGATATCCTTGTTTAGGAAATATATCATCATGGAAGGACACTTGCTTCTCTTTTGTTACGACTTACCACGTGGTCCAGATTGCATCAGAAATTTCTTCTAGAAGCTTCCATGGCAGGATCGAGGTGGGCTCTTTTGAGGAAGCCAATAGAGATGCAGAATTGTTAAAAAGAACGCCTTCTATGGAAATGACCACTGCTTATTGTAATTAACTCCGCCTATACATGGGTATATAAACTTCAAGAATAGCTTGTCCAAGAGAGATAGGACAGGGCATAAGACAAGAGATAAGAACCAAGTCGTAGCGAGATAGGAAACAGAGAAGACCAGAAGTCTGATAGAGCCTGATTCTAACCTTCCCTTCAGACAACAAAAGCCTATATCCAAAAAATCCTGCTATGGCCGAGAAGAAGAGATAAATTGAAGCCACCAGCCTATCCAGCTTGTGATGAAAAGTAGCCAACACTGCCTGCAGCCTGCCTTGCCTTAGTTCAACAGTATCATCGAATATCGGGGAGAAGACCTCCGATGTCCCTTCTTAATGCCACATTTTTGGGACATCCTCAAATTAGGTCATCGTGCAAGTTTCATCTGATCTTCAGCCGCCCTTTAGCAACGTTGTCAAGCCTGAAGTCACCGTACCAGTATCGTCTCAGCAGCTGCAGAAAACCTCTGATGTCCCATGTTGATGCCACCCTTTTTATGATGTTTTCGAATCCAGTCATCATGCCAGTTTTATCTGAATTTCAGCCACCCCTCTGCAACGTTCTCAAGCCTGAAGTCTCCGTACCAGTATCGTCTAAGTAGCTGCAAAAAACTATTCCTTAAGTATTTCTACCTTACTGACTGTTCCCCCTCTCTGTTGATGTTTTGATTGATTTATTTGTCAGTTAAAGTAACCGAAGAAGTAACGATAATTTTCTCTGTAAGATTGTGAAGAAATGTACGGTAGGCTCCACCTTGGAGGGCTGATTTTTGCCAATTTTTTCTTTTTCTTTGCTAAAAGTCTTCCTTTTGCCTATCAAAAGGCTGTGATACGTGTAGAATTCATCTCCAGCCTCTATAATGCCCCCCATGGTCGTCAACGCCCCCCTTATGTTCATAGTAAAAATAAGAAATATCATTAGTAATTGTCTAATTTTTATAGTTTACCTCTCAAAAATTGGTCGAAGTAGTTTTCTAATATCAGTTTCATCAAAGAAAATGAGTTCAGGGGTGACTATGAGATTATCTCCCATCTCTCTGTGTCATCAGAAAAAAATTGCTTTTTCTCGTTTTTTTTTTTCGGGAGAGGGGTGTATTTCTTTGCTTGTTCTGCTCTTATGCCTTCAGTAATATAATTTTTAGATGTTTTAGGCTATCAAGTGACATAATACCTACAAAAACACACAAGGTTTTGTCCCCAAATCGAGATTTTAATTTTTGGTGAATATTTATTTCTAGGTTCGCTCCATCATCGGCTTGGCTTTCACTAAAGTTATTGCTCGTTTTTTTCTTGCTGTGTGCTTATTTACTGTTCGATTTTGATAAAACTTTGTGTGCATGTTCCAGGTGGATAAACAATCATACCTACACACTGAATGTCAATTCAAGACAGTAGTTTCTCACCGATCACCAAATAACATTTAAGTCACTGGCTCCGATTTTCACATTTTTATTCATAAAATCCTTTATTTTCCCTGTAGGAGGATAAAACTTTCAGAGGATATGCCGTATTATAGTGCTAATATTGCCTGAAAATTTCATTAGCGTGTCTTGATTAGTGTATTTTTGGGAAATATTCTTTATGATTGGCACCCCTACAAGGTGGAGCCTACCCGTACCTGCTCAACAAAATAGGATAAGAACCAACAGCTGAAGACCAGACAGGAAAACAGTTCTATAAACAAGGTAGTATGAAAGAATTAAACTTTTTTTTTTACAGTGGATTAATCACTGAAAAACTTACAAGACTCTTTTAATATTTTATATTTTTTTTTTTTTTTTTTTTTGCATTTGAAGAGACACACCTAATGTGTTTCACAAAAGTAATTTTTTTTCATTTTTTAGAGAGACCTTAAATTTAAAGTCATACAGATTTAAAGAAACATTTTCAATGCTGACATCTGGATGTTTAGAGGTCACTGTTCTCGACCTGCTTACAATCATACTTTGATCTATGTTAGGATATAACTTCATGCCTAATAATTTGCACCATATAATAATTTTACCTAGATATCTATTAAGGGATTCTACAACTGTAGAACTACATTCAAGTTATGGAATTGGTGTAATGAGAGTAGCAGTATCTGCATATACTAGGAGCTTCTTTACTAGGCGTAACCACATTGTCATGTGTATATAGTATAAAACGATTATGGGCAAAGAACATCACCCTGAGGAACACCAGATGTCACTTTTGTATACTCGGTATGGTGCCCATCAACAATAATTCTCTGAGATCATTTACCTAAAAATTCAATACAATACATAATGATGCTAGGAAAAGACTCGCTAACTCCCAATTGTTTGTGTTTGAAAACCAGGGCCTCATGATTGATACAGTCAAAGGCAACAATAATATTAATGACAATCGTACAAACTTTCTAATCACAATTAAGTGATTTCTGTAGAGCATTGGAGATTTGAAGAAGGGCGTGACATGCTCCAAGGCCTATACGAAAGCCAAATTGCAAACTAGGGAATAGATGATAACGGCCGCCAAACATATTTTGACGTTTTACTAGAAGACATTCAATAACTTTACATAATGTGGGATTTATGGAAAAGGGGCTTTTATCAACATGCTTTGAGCTACCACAAATGCATTTACATTATGAAGTAATATTACCAGTTCTCCATCAAATAATAAAAGAGCCTCTTCTTGCTAACTTGTGCAAAGTAACAGATAACTTTCGGGCTAAGAAATCTGCAGTCGTTATAAAAAACTAAGGAAAAATACTATTAGGGTCTTTCCTGCAGTTGAGCATTCACGAAAAATTATACCCATATCAACTCGCGTTCTTTAATTACCAGACATTTTGCCTGAAAATATGGGATTTTGGTTGAACTTGCTATCACATTTTATGTCTAAGATACTGGTGAATGAATTGGGAAAGATGAAAAAGTCAAGAGAGCAACCCGTTCATATAAAGATTATCATCCTTGTGAACGAAATGATAGATTATGTTGAAGAGGTAGCTAGACATGTGAATGAGTTTGCGTTGATAACAAAGTCTCCTTTGTTACTCAATGAAGGAGCTACATTAGAATTACGAATGCTAACAGTGGTAGGAGAGTTGATGTTTCAAAGAAGTAATAAGGTGACTGGAGTTGCAGGTATGCTTATAAGGAGAGTATAATTTTCAGTTTTTCCCATAGTTGGATGATTAAAAGTTAAGAGTTGCTTGCCGTCACATTAAGATAAAGGTCTTAGGAGCACGTTTGGGAGGATCCTCTGGGTGAGCAGTCCATGTTGATTATTAAAGAGGAATCTGAGAGAAAAAAAAAATTGACAATCCAATGAGAATAAATTTGTGTATGCCAGGTGTTAGATATGTTAGTGTGTGGTACGGCACCACTATAATTGATATGAGTGTAGTTTTGAAGATAAATGACAATAATATATGTCTTTGCCAATGGAGCTGAGGACTGACTTAATGTTATTACTGGGAGAGTATGCTTAAAATCGGTAATTAGCGCTGCAAAGGGTTTTCTCACAAAGGAAGCTGCAGAGATGATCATTAAAAAACATTTTAGAACACTGAAAAATAATTAAAAAGTTTGGTTAAAATATTTTTGTTCAGATAATGCCTACAGAGAAGAATAAAGATGTTATTTGGACGAGAGTATAGAGGTGTAGGTTGGTGAGCAGTGAAGTCGAACATGTGCATCTTGGTGCAGTAACTTTAGTTGATCCAAAAGAGTTAAATAATAAATATGATATAAAAATTAACAGAACACTATATTTAGCCAAGAAGTTGTACCCGGAAGTTTCCAAAGAATATATGACGAAGGTATTTCAGAGATGTGATCATTGTCAGACCAATAGTCCTGTTCTTGTAGTGCAAAAAGGAAGTGAATAGAGTGTTAAAAGTAAATGCCAGTCCTTAGCTATAAATATGACTAATTATAGACATATACCCTACTTATCAGTGGTTGACTGTAGTCAAAGTCATTTTGCAACAAGGATTAAGTGAAAGAGAGAAGATGAAGAAATATTTGTTGAGTTGAATTATTTCTTTTTGGAAATAGGAACAGTTGATGAAGTATTACTGGATAATAGTATTGTATTTAAGTCAGTGTTTAAAAGATATGTTGTCTCGTTGGAACACTGTTAGGGTTTTTTTTTTTTTTGTCTGCTTATCTACTGGAAGGGAAGGACCTAGTTTAAAGACACCATAGGACCATTTAGAATATTACAGAGAGGTGAGGAATCAGTCATCTAGACACAATATTTCGGTACAAAGGCACCAAGGCCTGAAGAGATTAAATCTTGTGTTGTGCAACAATTGGTGTATAGATATGGAATAAGGTACTCTTTAGTAGTCCCCAGTGGAGCAGATACCAGGCTAGATTAGGAGATAAAAAGGAGAGGATAATTGTCAACGGAGGAATAGAATATCTCCTGTATGGATGGCTGATTATGTATGATTAATTTGTGTGTGTTACTGTTAAGATCATGTGGCCATGATATTTGGTTTATGTAACTTACATTTTTTTTTCATTAAACTTGGTAAACGCTGCCATAGTGACATGAGTTAGATAGATTGTCTCCACCTGGGGGTGCTGTCAGTAAGTTGTGGAAATAGAGTATTTGGCCATGTGTTCTGTAGTTTAGAGTTGATGGCCAGGACATTTCATCTTGCCTTGCTTTCCTCATTGGTTTGTGAGTAGTATCTTACAGGTCGTCTATTATGCTGTCTGGGGGATCTTACAAGTTAGGTTTAACTACACTAAAGCAGGACAAATGAGAAATTAAAGATTTGAGCCATCATAAAAAAAAACATGAAATCTTTGATTTAATGTCAAAAGCACGTTATATATCATTAGAAACTTACCCATATTACAAATTCTAAGATACCGAACTGCTGAAAGTAAGTTACACCTTTTAAATACTCCTCTACTCAAAATCTTTGTTACACCCATATGGAAATATTTATGAGCAATAATTCAAAACAATGTAACCGTTAAATAAACAGAAAATCTCTTCATTTTTTTTATTTGAACCTCGATGATATTCAACGATTTGCTCTGGCACAATAAGAACATATTCCATATTACAACGAAATGTGTAGGTTGCTTATTCTCATTACATTCCCAACAGTTTCATCTAATGGGTGCAATTATGGAAGGATTATTGTTTGTTATAATATAAATGTTACCTCTGTTTCATAGCATGCTTTACAGAGTCGACTTTTTTTTATCTTTAATCTATGAAAGGTTCTTGTGGCCTCATTATACAGGTTACAACTCCAGTTTACCTGAAAAAAAGTTTAATGTGAATCACAAAACATCAATTTAATATCCTCACGCTTTGTCTAATGAATAACATCTCCTATCACACTAATATTAGTAGTTTATTGTCGTATTAATTTTCCTCTATTAAGTTTATATCTCTCAAAAGTAACTCCAAGCAGTAACATAGTTGAATTACGAGATAATGAGGCTAGAAATTATTGGAACTTGATAAACATGAGGTTACAGTAGCAATTATTGTCATTAACTTAAGTCCAATGGGTAAAAGCCTATGGAAAAAAAAATCATCGTAAAGCAATGCTGAATGGCACAAATATTAAATGGAGGTGTTATTGATATCGATTATGTAATTAAAAGATACGTCTAGTAGTCTATGTGTCAAGCCACATATACATATAACAAAAATATCCTTCAATTTTCCTTATTTTTAGTCCTATCCCTAGTCTTTCTTTTAAACCGAATTTACGTCTTCCTAGGCAATATTAAGAGAGTTTTACAGGTACACAATAGGAAATTGTAATTACGTTTAGCAGTGTATTTTTCAAAAGATTCCATACCTTATACTGTATTCGTGTTATGCTCTTTTATGAAATTTTTGATAATCAATCTAAAGTTTCCTCTTTTATTTTAGCATCCTGTCCATGAGCAAATTAAGTATTGCTAACAGTTTTCAGCATTGTACCTCACACCTTAATTTCATTATATTTATAATCCATTCACTTGTATTGCTGATTTTTCTATCAGCCCTTGAAAGACAGAGAAGTCGATTAAATATTTATTAGTTTATTTCAGAAATATTTATTAGTTTGCATATATAATAAGTCATAAAATATTAAAAACTCTCATGAAATAATAGGAAAAACGTTTCTCCATAAAAGAAGAATGTAACATAAAAAATGCCTTGTAAGCTAAAGGAGTTAAGACTTTTGTTTATTAAACATGGGATAAGTAATGTGGTAAATCCTTTTGAAAAGAACAAGAAAAAGGTGAAAATTTATCAATGAAAAAATTAAACACCTTTGCGTATTATTTAGATTAATGTTTACCAAAAATTTACCTTGCACAAGTTTCTATCAAAAACATCGTACTGAAAACATTCTATATCTTTTCAATGACTTGGTCATTATATTTATTAGAAGAGGAATCAATATGCTCAATTTTTTTTATCCTTTTAG
>NC_090748.1:26035021-26057521 GCF_036898095.1 Palaemon carinicauda | reverse complement strand
ACAGTAAAATATGGTGTTAGCACACGTTGGCTTACATATATTTAAAATAATTTGTCCTACATTGTAATACCTACTCGATTTGCTTCCCTCTTTCTCATTGCTGTTGTGATTGCAGGTGGCATATTGGCACGCCCACCCTTTGCCTGGGAATAGCATGTCCCCTCTGGGTAAACACATGGGGTTGAGCCCTTGTTGACCTTCATTTGAAGAAACAATACAGAAAAGAAGAAGCAACAAACTGATGACAAAAATTCCTGGAACGAGGTACCAACAAATGTTTTTCTTCTAAGGATGAAAAGGGAACCATTGTCAACAATTGAGTTGGAGTGTAAAAATTGCAGAGGAGCTCTGTACAACTATATACACTATTGTTATAAGAAATAACTGCATATAGAAATAATGGAACACCTTAGCTTGTATTAAACGTAACAGTTGGGCTAGTTAAAAAAAAAAGCTTCAAAACTTTAAAAAAAATTAAAATTAGCGCAGTAGCAGGAGACAATGGGCTAAAAATAGATTTAGTAATTGATGGAGGAGATTTCATAGTATTAAAACTGCTAAACTTTACACAAAATGTCTGTAGGAATACTCAGTGCCTACATGTTGGAAAATGGAAATATCAACAGAGTGAGACAAACTACTAGATCTGGCATAAGTAAACTAAGATAAAGCTATTGATTCTTTCAAAAATTTAGCAGTAATGGAGTTTTTCAAAGACAAGGAAACGATCAACCTTATGTTAGAACCCCCTAAAATATTTATTTTTACATGGAATAAAGCAATCCTAAATTTGATAAACATACTGAGGATATTTCGATCGAGAATGGAGTTACACACATTAGCCCCATCTCTACTAAACTATTCACAGTATGCCTAGAGGAAACTTTTGAAAGGTTAGATTAGGAAAATATGGGAATTAATTTAAATTGGGAGTACGTTCACTACTTAAGATTTGCAGAGGATAAAGTTCCATTTAGCTAATTATGTGAAAAGTTTCAAAAGAATATAAAAGAAATGAATAGTGATAGTAACAATTAAGGAGTGAGAATTAATATGAGTAAAACATTGATAATGTTCAATGAAAATCAAATAAACCACAAATAAGAGTTTTGGATGAACTTTTAGAGATTATAAATGAATATACGTACTTAGTACAGACAGTAAGTATTCACCCAGGACACAAGACCAAAACCAAAACACCAATAAGCATAGAATAGGGAGCTTATGGTAAAGAAAATTAAATTATAAAGAAATGGAAGGCCACATCTGCTGAAAAGAAAATTATTTAATCAGAGGAACCTAGTTACAACACAAAGAACTACGGAGAGAATACCGATGGTAACAGCACTAAGAGGCAGAAAAGAGCAACGTGAATAGGGAATGAATATGAATTATAGAATATTCTAACAATGTGTAACCGATATTCAAGGACATGGCCAGACCGTATAATAAAAATGGCAGAAAATAGATCTATATTGAAAATAACAGAATGGGTCCCTCGAATGAAAAAAAAAAAAGAGAAAAAAGTTTTCAGTCGTGGAATCAAATGGAAAGACTTCGAATATAAGCAAATGGAAAGACATGTGCGAAGTCTTTGTTCTGCAGTAAACTATTAGCACCTGATGATGACCAGGATGATGAAAAATATACGTACAGCATATATATATATATATATATATATATATATATATATATATATATATATATATATATATATATATATACATATATATATACATATACATATACATATACATATATATGTATATATATATATATATATATATATATATATATATATATATATATATATATATATATATATATATATATATATATATATATGTGTGTGTGTGTGTGTGTGTGTGTGTGTATGTGTGTGAGTGTGCGCGTGTGTGTGTGTGTGTGTGTGTGTGTGTGTGTGTAAAATTCACAGGAATCAGGAAAGGAAAAGACCAGGTGCCTAGTGCTTTCCTGTATTACGTACACTTTTTCAGGGTACAAAGTTAAATAGAAAATAAAATCTTACAATAAAGAAACCTACCAAAGCTGAAATGAAAGCCAAAAAACAAGCAAAGCATCATCAATATGCTGAAATAATTAATAGTCATTAAAAATGAATAAACAATTGTTGTTTTATAATAAAATGCTAGTAATAAAACAATCGTTGAACTAAATGTTTACATCGTACTTCTATACAATTTCATTAACAAGATGGGAGTCTAGTTTAAAAGGACCAGAGCTGAGATTTAAAATTTGATTATCAAAATATTTAATAAAAGCAGATTCAATAATATTTCTTTTAACAAGGTTTTTACAAAATAAAATCTCCGAGGAGTTTTCTCAGTCAATACAGTGGTTAAAATCGTTCATGTGGATAAACATGACACTAAACATTTGTCCTGTCCTAACTGCATATCGATGTTGTTTAATTCGGTTGTTAAGCAGTTTTCCACTTTGACCTAAATATTTTTTGTCACACCCAGTACATGGAATTATTTAAATAAACCCATTACTATAATTTGGAGAATTATTTATTACGACATTCTTTACTGTTCCTGAACTTTTAAAAACTAAGTTTACTTTGAATATTTTCAATAAGTCTTTGATATAAGCAAAGTTTTCATTGTATGGAAGTGCCAGCACATTCTCATTCTTAAAAGGTTCCCTATTGTTGTCGGAATAAAATATATGTTTAGCTTTCTGTAGAGACTTGTCAATTAAAACTTTTGGATTTTTCAATTTATTTCCTATGTCATTAATTCTACAAAATTCTGCGTCTATAAATTCGGGACTGCAAATCCTTAAAGCCCTTAAAAACATAAAATATCGTCAACATAACGAAACCAAAGAACCCCATTAGGCGAAATCACTGGTAACAGTTTAATTTCGTAAAATTCCATGTAAAGGTTTCTGAGTGCTGAGGGGATAGGGGATTACCCATTGCCATTCAAACTTTTGATTTTAACTTTAAAATAGTGAGTTTTGATGTAACTTCTTTATTTACGAAGGTTCCAGTTGACGATCTATTGACATTTTTATCAGACGAATTAAGTAAGCATGGTTTACCTTTATCTCATAACAAAATTATTGAATTAATAAAATCATGTTTTAATGAATGTAAATCTGTTTTTAATGGAAAGTAATACCTGCAAAAGTTTGGAATGGTATTGCGTAATCCCTTATCCTCAGTACTCACTAATCTTTACATGGAATTTTTCGAAGTTAAACTGTTACCGGAGATTTTGCCTAAAGGGGTTCTTTGGTTTCATTATGTTGACGATATTTTTTGTGTTTGGCCTACATGTAAAAATCTAAATATTTTTTTGGAAAAGTTAAATAGTTTAGTATGCTACATAAAATTCACTATTGAAGAATAATTGTAAATTGCCATTTTTAGATGTTTTGGTGCATAGAAATGATAGAGGCTTTGTTTTTTATATTTACAGGAAACCTACTAACGTTTGTTCACACATTCCTTTTTATTCAAATCATCATACCAGTGTAGAAGTTTCTGTTTTTTGAATTATCTTTTTAAGGGCTTTAAGAATTTGCAGTCACGAATTTATAGACGCAGAATTTTGTAGAATCAATGACGTAGGAATTAAATTGAAAAATATTACAGTGTTAATTGACAAGTCTCTACAGAAAGCTAAACATATCTTTTACTCCGACAACAATAGGGAACCTTATGAGAATGAAAATGTGCTGGCACTTTCATACAATGAAAACTTAGCTTATATCAAAGACATATTGAAAATATTCAAAGTAAATTTAGTTTTTAAAAGTTCAGGAACAGTAAAGAATGTCCTAGTAAATAATTCTCCAAATCAAAATAATGGCTCTATTTACATATTTCCATGTACTGGCTGTGACAAAAAATATTTAGGTCAAACTGGAAAACTGCTTAACAACCTAATTAAACAATATCGATATGCAGTTAGGACAGCACAAATCTCTAGTGCCTTGTTTGTCCACATGAACGATTTTAACAACTGTATTGACTGGAAAAACTCCTCTCAGAGATTTTATTTTGTAAAAACCTTGTTAAAAGAACTATTATTGAATCTACTTTTATTAAATATTTTGATAATCAAATTATAAATCTCATCTCTGGTCTTTTTAAATTACACTACCATCATGTTAATGAAATTGTATAAAAGAACAATGTAAACATTTAGTTTAACGATTATTATATTACTAGTATTTTATTACAAAAAAACAATTGTTTATTTACTTTTAATGACTATTAACTATTTCAGCATATTGAAGATGCTTTGCTTGTTTGTGGCTTTTATTTCAGTTTTGGTAGGTTTCTTTAATGTATGATTTTATTATCTATTTCACTTTGTACCCTGAAGAAGTGTACGTAATGCATGAAAGCGCTTGGTACTTGCTCTTTTCCTTTCCTGTTTCCTGTGGATTTTACACTTTAATATGTGTCACGTGCAGTTTTGTGACTGAGAAGTAAGATATATTTAACGGATTTTGAGCGAAGCGAAAAATCTATTTTTGGGTGAGATGGCCATGTCGTCCTGATGGAAGTTCCTTAAAGTAGTACTACAGTGATATTCCTAGAGAGTTTTACCTTTACGTATCCAGAATTCTAACTCCTGGCGCGAATATCCTTAAAATTTCTCCAAAGAATGTCGCATAATATCAGCGGACACATTCTTGACACGCCTCCATAGCAATCTGCACCCCAAACAGCGTTTAGGCTTCGAGGAGGATGTGGCAAAAGGGAGCCGTCCAAAGGCTCTCCCCGCTCTCGTAATACTATTGGGAATACAACAGCGCCCTTCCCACGACGGCGGACATTCCTTGTAGCATTGAGCGTGGTGTTACAGATACAGTACCACGGGAGGGATACTGTGAAGATCTTTTCTTTTAGAAAAGATGGGTGGGTCCATCAGGATGACATGACCATCTCACCTGAAAATAGATTTTTCGCTTCGCTCAAAATCTGTTTTTTGGGCTCAAGCCATGTCGTCGTGATGGAAGCATACCAGAGCATTAGTGTATCTGTGAATTTTTAATCAGTGCCTTAACCTTATAGCAACCTTTTCTATGGTCATTGGGACCTCATGAGACAAGGGACGTTACCGTTATTTATCATCATCACTAATCATAACCAATGTTAGTGCTTCCTGCCTCCTACAGGGAAGAGTCATTCCAGACAGTAGAAAAGGGATCTTGAGGTTAACATATTAGTGTGCTACTGTTGTTAACACATATTGAGTATGTTAGTTCGGATGTTACATCTTCCAGTAAAGTCAATCAAGTTAACTTTAAAATGGTTTATTCTTTAAAAACAACAGTGTTAACATCTCCATCACAGGAGTATAGCTGGTTTGGTCGGATGACCATTCCACATGATGTATTGATAAGAACTGGCTAAAATATCGATATCACAGATATCGTATAGTCAGTTATCTTAGCATTTAAAATTAAACACAGAATGTAAACTAAACATTAGTATAGGAAGACACCTGCATCCAGTGGCGACACAACTCTTTCACACGGTTCGTATTTGTATTTATTCTTCATAAAAATGTTACATTGCTGAGATCTGGTATTCGCATCCTGTTATGATCTGTCTGACTACAGCACTTCTCACACTAGCTTCTACTTCCACAATGACGTATTACGTCATGTGTTTTATACATGTAATATATGATTATTACATCAGCTTGGCCAGCTATTTCAATTTAAAAGAAAAAAATTTAACAACATGTCAAAATATGTTCACTAGGAGTGTGACTGGATACATGTATTATTCTTTGTTTAACTTTAGCCATAAGCAAATGAGGACGAATGTTCAAATAGGCACATTAAAAAAAAATAATAACAAAAATGCATATGAACCGATATTACCAAAGCAAAGAAAAAATACATGATAAATACAGATCACATATATGGTACATTGCTAGCAAATGATTATATGGTACCAAAAAAAAAAATACTGATATACATATGACTCGGTAACTTTATTAAAGAATAATTGTTACCTTTGTCAGAAACATAGATTATTACAATACGGTAATTAATAAAAGTATTTGTTACCTTGATAAAGATACAATTTTAGTTCACAAACACGAATTCCTGGTACGTACACGTACCACGGTTTCGTATATATACATACATATATATATATATATATATATATATATATATATATATATATATATATATATATATATATATATATATATATATATATATATATATATATATATATATATATATATATATATATATATATATATATATAGGGCTTATATATTTCATTAGATGCCCATAGATTCTGTTTCTTTTTTTTAACATTCCGGCTTATATATTTTATTAGATGCCGAAAAATGATTTATTTTTTAAATGATTTTTTAAAATGTTTTTTTAAAAATGCAAATGTTCTGTAGTCTCTTCAATTACATATTACTAGCGTACTAACTGCTTTTCGTACACAACCCTTTTTCCAAGACAATTTTACTCCTTTGAGCAAATGAAGGGGCCACTTTCAAACGGCTTCAAATAAAATTAAATAAGGAGTTTTGTCTGGACGGAGCAAAACGTTTTGTTTGAGCTGCAAACTATTGTTCCTTAACCTACGCCAAACAAAGATGTTAACGGCGATAAATATCATCACCGTCACAACTGTTCCTGCTAGTAGTATGGGGTGAAGAAATTCTTTATAAGTCGGTGACGGGTGGTCCATCTCGGTCAATTTCATCAACTGCTTGGCTGCCTGTTTGTTTTATGGGAGAGATAATGATGGAACCGTTGTTGACCACGTGAAGTTCACGAAGTAGGCTCGTTCTCTGATGATGGTCTCGATTCCTTGCAGCATGGAATTAGGGGATGTCCCGATACAACCATCTGCTGCAACGAAGATTTGGGAATAGGACGTGGATCCGTCCGGGCATGATACATTGAAGCCGGCCTTGTCGTATCGTATCCACGAACTGTTGTTCAGTCTGCAATTGAACTCATTAATGTCAAAGGGATAAAGCTTATCCAGACAATTTTCACTTGTATGGGAAAGAGCACCGTCTAGCACTATACCTAACTCGCATGAATCCATTAAGTTTTTTATGGAATTCAAATGAGTCAGCTGTACATATTTTTCTATACATTGCGTCTGAACAGTGAGTTAATTGATTTAAGTCTTTAATGACCGTATATGTTTCCTTGTCTGGGGAAATCAATACGTGTCCTGTCAAACTGGATATTACTGGATTTGAGTGATTCGTCATGAAAGTCGGAAATGGTGATATCCTGTAAGATTGCCAGGCATCAGAAGAATCAAAGGGAATTGTACTCATAATCCTGTTATTTTCAACGGTTACTGTAATTAGGCTGTAATAAAATTCTAACCTACGTGCATCTAACAAAGGAATATAGCCTAGTTTCTCCTGTCCGTTCTCCAAAATTAACTTTAATTATTTTATTGGCAACAAATGGGGTGACAGTACACCTTTAGTCGCTAACCTGATAGCTTCCACATAATCTTTTGATTTCTCAATAATATGTGCAATTCTGTTATGTATGTGAACTATTTTTGAATCATAATACGTTAACGTTGCCAACAAATCCTGTACTTCCATAATCTGATTGATACTAGTTGAATGTTCATTTACTAAACTCATAATTTGATTGATTGAAGCAAACTGATTCCTTAGTTCTGACATAATCAATTCATCTTCATGAGTCAAGAACTAAATTTTCTTAATTTGATTACTAATCTTAAGACGATTGGAAATTCCTAAACCTAAACTTACAATAGACCCAAAGATGTTTAGTGCAGCAAAATTAACGGGTTACGTTTCTCAATATTTTCGTGTCCTACAGTCCACATCAAAAGGTCCCGAGCCAAAGATTCTGTCTCGTAAGTCTTATTTTGCAAGTCATCAGATAGCATCTCTGCAACTTTTAGTGTCGATCCAAGCGAACTCTCTGTATTCAAAGGAAAATTTCTTCTATGCAATTCATCTAATGAGACAGCAAACCTTGAAATGGCGCTTTTTAAGCTAGTGACGTCATTCTCTGGGAGAAAAATTGCTTGCATTAACACTTCCACAGCTACGTTACTTAATGTAATAAAAATATCTTCTTGTTTTTCAACTATAGTGCCATATTTAAAGTCTATACTTTTAGTTTTAGAGCTCATCCCACACGAGAAAAATGTCTGAGCGAACAATATCACTCCCAACAACAAAAAATTCATCTTGGAAACCTGTAACGAGGAAAATATATGTAATTACTCCTGTATTAAGAAGAAAACTTTTAACATACAAATAAAACTCTTTCCCTCACTTCTTTCCCTCTTATTTTAATTTCTTATGTGAGCCAATGGTACGATTCTCTCATCAGTGGGTTGGGATACGTTTTGAACTCTAAACCTATTGGCCCTTAATGTTTCCAAAATGTTAAATGGGCCTTCAAACTTAGATGTTAGTTTATAATTGAGTCCTTTACGTACATTTACCTGTATGTATATATTATCACCCACGGTATATGTTTTAGTTGGCTTCGCTCTTTTATCATGATTCCATTTCATTATGATTTGTGATTCTTCTAAATTCTTTCGAAGGATATCAAAACGACTTTTGCTTGCATTTATACATTCTTTTAAAGGATTTGATAGATTATTTGTAGGCATTAATACATGGAAAGGCGTTCTAACTGGGGTACCATACAATGCTTCGTGCGGTGACATTTTAATTGATATATGATATGAATGATTCAGAGTATTCAGTACTGCAGGTAGTGCAATATCCCAATTGGGGTCTGATCCCCCTAGTGTTACTCTTAATATATTTAAAACCTTCCTATTCACTCTTTCCACTAGCCCATTCGACTCTGGGTGATATATCAAGGTATTTATTTTCTTTATGCTAAGGAATTCACACAATGAGGTAAGAAAGTGATTATTAAATTCTCCACCCGAGTCTGAGATTATCATGTGTGGAATTCCATGTTTACAAATGTAACATTCGTAAAACTTCCTAGCGCAGTCAATCGCAGTTTTAGTTTTAGGCGCTATTAGTTCTGTATATCGAGTTAAAGTATCTACAATTACTAAGAGGTGTTTATTTCCTTTGTCTGACTCGTAAAATCCTGTTAACAAATTTAAATGTATTCTTTCAAAGGGTTGATTGGGCACGGGATAAGCCCCTAGGCTGACAGGTGTTTTTGTATGCCCTTTGTTTTCCTGACATGTGCGACAATTAGCTATGTGTTTTTTTTATATCTGTAAGCATCGTATGCCAATAAAACAATGATTTGGCTTTCTGTGACATTAATGAGAACCCCGGGTGTCCATGCAATGGATTTGCATGCAACCAATTCAGAACAGTGGAAATAAGTGAGATTGGTACCACTACCTGGTCATTAGTTACATGTGGTGTATTGCGGGTTTTCCTTGTCACGGTCCTGCACAGAATATTATCTTTGATTATATAATTTTGCTGCTTATACTTTATATATCCCTTTTCCTTATGATTGCCTTTCAAAACATTTATAATTGTTTCTAATTTCTGATCTTTTCTTTGCTCAGTCTGTAATAATTCAGCGCTCCAGCCCAAATCTTCTTGTTCAGATATCGTTTTATCAATAGGCATGGATGTTGATATATCTATTAATTCAGCTAAAGACTCTGTACAATATGACATGGGGTTCCGTGATAATGCATCAGCAATGATATTTGCTTTCCCAGGTAAATACCCGATTCTCGCGCCAAAATCTTGGATGATCAAATGCCACCGAGTTCGTTTGGGTCTGTGGTTGAAGCCTTTAAAGAATTCGGTTAGTGGTTTATGATCAGTAAGAACCTTAACGGGATAACCGTATATTATAAACTTAAATTGCACTAGTGAATTAACAATAGCTAGCCCTTCCTTGTCTATTACTGCATACTTACTTTCGGAAGTTCTCAGTTTTCGAGAATAAAAAGCTATCGGGAAAAATTGTTTATCATATTGCTGAAGCAATACCCCACCTACTCCTAAGTCTGAGGCGTCTGTTGCAATGAAGAATTCCTTACCGAAGTCAGGAAATTTTAAGATAGGAGAACTACACAGTTCATCTTTCAAGGTATTAAACGCCTGTTGATGCTGCTCAGACCATATGAAATCTACGCCCTTCTTCGTAAGATCAGTTAAGGGAGCGGCTATTATTGAATAATTGCGTATAAAATGCCTGTAATATCCACTACAACCCAGAAATTGCTGTATTCCCCTGACATTAGTAGGTATGGGAAAGTTACCGATAGCCGACACCTTATCATGGACTACTTTAAGACCTTGACTTGACACCATAAAACCCAAATATATCAATTCTGTTTTGAAAAATTCACACTTACTAAGCTTTACCCTTAAGTTATGTTGTCTTAGTCTCTGTAGTACTATTTCTAATTTACGTAGATGTTCTTCTAAGGTGTTGGAAAAGATTACAAGGTCGTCCATATAGGCATGCAATATATCTCCTAGCAAGTCTCCAAACACTATGTTAATCATTCTTGTAAATGTTATGGGAGAACAACGTAAACCAAAAGGCATCCGTAAAATTTATAATGTCCCCTGGCTGTGCTGAAGGCTGTGTAATGGATACTCTCTTCTTCTAATGATATCTGGTGAAAGCCTTTAAGTAAGTCCAAACTGGTAAAATATTTATTCTGACCTAACAAAGACAAAATATCGTCAGTACATGGCACTGGGAATCGATCAGGGATCGTCTCCTCGTTTAGACGACGGAAGTCGACGCAGATACGCCATGTTCGATCTTTTTTCGGTACAACTATTAATGGAAAATTATAAGGGCTGTTCGATTTCCTAATGACTCCTTCTTCTAGCATTTTACCTACTTCATCATTTATTTCCTTCTGGAATTTCATAGGGAGTCTGTACGAGGGTACATAGATAATTTTCTGCTTGTCCTTTAACCTTATTTGATGCTTGATCACATCTGTTTTTCCTAAGGATCCATCCGTAGAGGAAAAAACATCATGATATTCAGTTAAAAGCCCAAAAATTTTCTGCGGAATTTCTTCGTCTTGAGTGTCTTTATTGATTTTATCTTTAATAGATTGCAAAAGGGATTCATCCGTAACTGATTGAGCGTGATTGATTTCAGCAATGGTAAGAATACGATGTTTATAAACTTCTACATCCAAGATATGTTGATTTTTGTGAATTACTAAAGTGGTATCTAAATGATTACAGACTTCAATATTACATGGTTGATGTGAGCCTACTGTATAAATAGCTTGTGTGACAGACAATCCGTTAGTTTTCAAAGTGTCGGAAAGGATTAATATTTCAGATCCCGGTAATGTTTTCTTTACTTGCAGTATTAAATTTGAAGGTACGTTTGGCTCGATAGATTGCGTGCAAGATGATATTACGGGTGAACGAAAATTCTGCTTGGTCGCGTATATTATTTCTTTATTAGTGAGACAAGTTATTGGTTCTTCAACGTACGTCACTGTTTTATTTGTCGTCTACTTTTTATCCAAAACTGATTAAAGGTATTAGAAGACTTATAGAATTTTCCTTTGATATACACGCCGTGCTTGGCAGGGGCTAAGATAATGTTTTGATTGCCCATATATGGGTATCCTATAATTACAGCTGGATACATATCAATGTTTTGTACAACAACAAATGTATCGGCAAACGTGCGCTTACCGACCTTGAACTGAACATGAGTTATGCCTATTACATTTAATACATTATTTCCTATACCTGAGAGTCTCACTCCGGATTTTTCTATCAGAAAGTTCGAAAACAACAAATGATTTGTCCTCAAATCCATGATATTACGTGAACTACCAGAGTCAAAAAATAACGTAAAGGATTTGTGTTCTAAATTTACAGCAGATAATGTTGGTCGTAACTCATTTTGGCTTATTATTGTATGAATTCATTGCAAATCTATGGGAGCATGCACTGATTTACTTAATTCTGCCGTGTGTTTCATAGGAAATTCTATTGCCTCACAATGATCTGATTAAACATTAAATTGATTATTCAATACTACTGATGTTGACATGAATGACCTTCACCAAACATCACTCTCTTTCCCACTGGACTTAATTATGTGGTATTTGCTTTGCTCTGCACATTCTGAAAATTAGTCTGACCTTGCGAGGTCTGGTTTGACGACCCAGGCTCAGCGTTATTCGAGGAACTGTTTGTTTGGGATTCTGAACTACATTGACGTTTGGCTGTTTCTTCTTATTAAAATGAGGATTTTTCTTTTTATTTCCATATGGAACTAACTGTGGAATTGACTGTGTATATCTAGGATTCTGTTGTGTCTTACGCGAGTAGCACTGACTATATGAATGAGTCGAACTATTACGTATTGAACAGAATTTTGTTCTGCAGTCCGCGATCAAGTGACCTTGACGTTTGCAATTATAACACGTCATTCCCATAACTTGAGTATTATTAACTACATTTACTTGTTGTGGCTTTGTTTCATTTTTTGCAAAAACTTGAGTTAACACGGGGTCAAGGTCAGGACACTGAGACATGTGTTTCTTTATATGTTTATATACATCCAATTCCGTACTTGCAGGCGTTAACATTTTATCAAAACACCGCACTAAAGCTTCAGGCAATATAAGTGTCATGCAAGTTAAATACATTAATCGTAAAAAATCTTTCATGTAGATGTTATCGCCAGTAACCTAAGTGGAATTACCTAAAATATCTTGATATGCATTAAGCCTATCGGCTATAACAGCTGCTCTCTCAATAACATTAAGCCGAGTCATAGTGGCTTGATTAAGTGTATTTCTTAACGTTAATACTACATCCAAGGCTTCTTCACCCCAATAGACCGCGCGTAACCTAACTTTGAAATCATCCCAGGTAACTGCTTCTTGAAATGACACACCTCTTAAATAAGCACTCGCATCCCCCTTAGAAAAATCTATAAAACTTTTAGCTTCTTGTAATTGTACAAAAGGGTCTACGATTTGTTTGGCATTTAAATGGGCATCGACGGATGAAATCCATGACTCCACATTTTGAGGCAAGAACCCATTTACCTGACCCTGAAAAGGAAGGATTGCTGACCTGGCATTTACAAGTGTCACAATCGGGAGAGGGTTACTCGGTCCAGGGGCTGGGCTCACAGGGGGCGTCATGTTTACAGTATTTCTTTTCCTATCCCTTCGACCCCTTGCAATTCTATCAAAATATCTATATGAATACAGACGTCCACTGCGTAAACGCATAAGCACTCAATGATAAAGATTATAACAAAATTCCCCAAAACAATGATACTAATACAAAGACATTTCCCGAGAATTTCTGAAAGAAAACGGAACACAAAGATATTTCCCGAGAATTTCTGATATAAAACGGAAAACAAAGATATTTCCCCGAGAATTTCTGAAAGAAAACGGAATTAGCACAAAGAGAGAAAAAATTTTTAGATGAGAATTCGGAGTTGAACACAGTTTCCTTTAATGAAAGGAAATAGAAGATTAGCAAACCACTCACCTCAGTAATAATCGACTAACGACTCGTGATAACTACAGCTCACTGCTCAATACTGAAATGAATAAGAAATGTACTTACCTTTATATGGTGTTGTGTGATGTCGTCATTTCCTCTCTCTCTCTTGATGTTTGGGTGAATGTATTCGGTCCTGGATATGTTTTGTAAGCGTTGAACGTCAGTCCTTGGTTTCCTTAGGATGTTGATTGAAGATCCAGTTCATCAGTTTGTATGTATAACATTCATTAAACGTTTCATTCTTCGATGGACTATGATATTTAGTCAAAGTTGTAGATTCATTACTGTTGATTTCTTGAAGATCTTTCTCTGGTTATTAGAGTTTTATTCGTTGATTCTTGAAGATCTTTTTCTGATTCTTAGAGTTTTATTCGTTGATTCTTGAAGATCTTTCTCTGATTCTTAGAGTTTTATTCATTGATTCTTGAAGATCTTTCTTTGATTCTTCGAGTTTTACCGCTGCCACTATTTATTAGTGTGCTACTGTTGTTAACACACATTGAGTATGTTAGTTGGGATGTTACATCTTCCAGTAAAGTCAATCAAGTTAACTTTTAAATGGTTTATTCTTTAAAAACAACAGTGTTAACATCTCCATGGTCGGATGACCATTCCATATGATGTATTGATAAGAACTGGCTAAAATATCGATATCACAGATATCGTATAGTCAGTTATCTCAGCATTTAAACACAGAATGTAAACTCAATATTAGTATAGGAAGACACCTGCATCCGGTGACGACACAACTCCTTCACACAGTTCGTATTTGTGTTTATTCTTCATAAAAATGTTACATATCTGAGATCTGGTATTCGCATCCTGTTATCATCTGTCTGACTACAGCACTTCTCACACTAGCTTCTACTTTAACAATGACGTATTACGTCATGTGTTTTAAACATTTAACATCACTAATCATAACCAATGTTAGTGCTTCCTGCCTCCTACAGGGAAGAGTCATTCTAGACAGTAGAAAAGGGATCTGGAGGTTAACATACATAGTATGACCAAACATAAGTACACACTGAATATACAAATAGTCTCATAGTTGTATATTTGCTAAAATAACATCAGTGTCTCTTATATCTATTATTTGATGCATACAAATATATGAGGGATACTTACTTTGGTAAGTTGAAGAACTCTGGCATATATACATACAATTGTCTGGTGAAGGTAGACGCACTACATTCTAATAGACATTTATTACTAATAAATGACTAAAAGATGTTCAGTTAAACGAATGTAGTATGACAATGGGATTATACCTGTAACAAGTACAGAGACTATATTTCCTTCTTGAAGGAAGAAATGATGAGTGCCACTCTCAGACTGAAGAAAATTATAAAACAAATTCCTGTACTGGTTACTTCTATCTGCACTGTGTTCTTTGTACACCGGCACTGTTGCTATCTGTATAATTCCACACCTGGGATGTTGGACAGAGCCAGTGTTATCATGGTAACACTTAATTAAAAGAAGTCACACCTAAGAAGGATGATCTCTTCTCCCTTTAATTGACAGTTCCAGTCAATTAGCTGTTCATCGTAGAATTAGACCCAGGTTAAATATTCTACCTGGTGTCACCACATATTGCTTCAGAACATGGATTTGTCTAGCATAGTGTATGTAGAACACTCTGGATGATTCTCATCCGTTACATGTGCGAGGACCTGTGAGGTCCCAAACCAAAAACTGTTTACTACAGTAATTAAGGGGCAGGTTTTATTGCCGCCACTACGAAGTGTTTCAGTTCATGCACTTGTTTTGCATAGTGTTTGTAAAACACTCTGAATAATTTCCATCCAGTGTATGAGCGAAGGCGCTCAAAGTCCATATACTGAAAGTTCAGTGATGAAGCAATCTTTCTCGGATCATGAACTATGGGAGTACTGTCCGGATCGGCTCTACGAATAAAGTAGGTGAGCTTCGCCCTTGGTTGTTTTATGGATAAATTTGATCCACAAGTTTCTCCTTTAAAGAGCTGTCCTCCCCTGAAGTCTGAAGTTCTATGAAGATAGACCTTTAGACACTCTACAGGACATAGAGAGACATCTTCCTTAAGAGGGCAGATTCTCCAGGGACCCCACCTCTTAGTGGGTAGCTCGTTTTTAGCGAGAAAGGATGGATCACGAAATAGATTCAGTTCTCCCACTTCCGTGAACTGAATGTGACCCTTATCTCTGGATAGGGCCACTATTTCACTAACTCTAGCCCCGGAGGCGATAGCAAACAGAAAAAGAACCTTTTGGTTAGATCCTTAAGAGAACAATCTTCATTGTTCACAGATGAGGCATAATGTAAGACCTTGTCCAAACACCAAGAGATGGGCTTTGGTGGTACCGCGGGCTTAAGCCTAGCACATGCCTTTGGAATCTTATTAAAGATTTCATTCACCAGATCCACTTGAAAGGCATATAGGAGAGGCTTAGTCAAGGCTGACTTGCACGTATTTATCGTATCGGCCGCCAGACCTTTGCTATAAAGGTGGACAAAGAAGGACAGACAGAAGTTTATTGAAATTTCTTACGGTCTTTTTGCTTTGACAAACGCAACCCACTTTTTCCAGGAAGACTCATATTGTCTTCTAGTTGACTTGGCCTTGTATTCTTCTAGAAATTCTATATTGCCTTTTGAGATCCCAAACATTTTTCTAACTGCTAGAGCGAGAAAATCATGAAATGAAGGGTTTGGGTTCTCTGTGATAAAACGAAGGCAGTTAATTTCTGAATCTTCGGAAATATACCTAGGGTCAGAGCTGGGGCCAGCCTCATCTAGTCTATCGGCCCCACTAGAGGATCCTCGTATGGGGCTATATAGCGAGGTAGTTTCTTGAAGACGCTCGTGATGAAGATGTCAAATTGCAGTTCCGGGACTTGTTGCCATTTGGGAGGGAATATGTCTGCGCCCACGGACCATTCCAACTCTATCGGTTTGTATCGAAATAGAGTATCCACCGTCACATCGTGAATCAATTGTAAATGAACTGCTGGTAGGTGCCGTCCCTTTAAGAGAGGGATGGGTAACTTCACCAAGACTGATTGAGACGTTCGAATGTGACGTCTTATTATCGCTTCGGTGTCCCACATCAGTCGTAGGGAGCCTGATCTGTGTGGAGGGGGCTTCCCCACCCATGAAAGGGCCAGCAGAGTCTTGGGACTTTCGTGCTCTAATTTATGTTAGAGAAGCGATTAAAGAGGGACCGATCTCAGTCTTATTTTATCTCTTCAAGCGTTTGATGCGTGTTTTCTCCAAGCTCTTAACGCATCCTTCCGGTGTGCCCTTAGCACCAGGTCTGTCACTATAGCGAACTGGGGAAAGTTTAGCGCTTTTTCCTGTTGGCGTTTTGGTATTCTGACTGAATACCTGAGTCTCTTGACAGACCTCACGAGCTCCTTTTATATTTCCAAAGGAGAGGAGAGTTGATGTGACTGAGGGCTTCGATGGTTTTTTAAACATCGAAACCCCTGAGCTGGAGAAAGTCGAGACTTCTAGAAGCCTATCTTGCATCTGCGATGTCCCAGGAACCGGGTCATCTCTTTGAATGCACATTGGCCGGACACTTCGGGTGCTGCCCACTCCAGCCTCTTGATCAGGTATATTAATACCTGAACTATTTCTAGGCTTGACTCTGATGTGACTAAGTTTGTCAATCCTTTGAAGATACTTAGGACTGTAAGTCCGACACGTATCTTTCCTAGGATGAATGTTACTCTCCGTAAAATGAATTCTAGATAGGAGGAAGAGAGGTGGTTGGCTGGAAGGTTCCGAAGGACAACTTTCAGGTCTGACAAGACTACGAACACCCCTAATTGGAACAAGGTCCATATGTTCAGAAGGATTAATATTCAGAACTTGCTGTTTTTTATGAACTTGTTGAGTGGCGACAAGTTCAGAATGACTTATTGATATCATGACTCCTTCTCGTGAACACAAAACAGCCTTCCCTGGAACTCGATGAGCTATAGTTTTCTTACCACCTGTATGCTCTATAGCTCTCAGGTATACTTCTCCAGGAGAGTTTTGACTTGTAGGAGAAGGTAAGGAAATGATGGTAGGGACAATTCTGTTTCCCATCAATGGCTCATCTTGAATAGGCTTTGGACCGAAGGATCGAAGGTCCTGCGATCCTGAGGGAAAGTTCCTCCTAGCCGAAGCATCTTTATGCTTCGAGTAGCCAGTAGGCTTAGACTTTTGACCATCTGCCTGTAGCACCGTGGTCACTGGAATAGTGGGATGTTGTTGAGCAGCCCGGATATTTCCAGCATTTTCGATCTTCTTTTTAAGTTGGGGACCCACAACCACAGAATATTTTCTCTTTGAAGGAATGCCCCATTTTTGGAGAAGACTCATGTTCTCCATGGTGGCGTTCTTAATTACTTCCTTAATGACCTCGTGTGGGAAGAGGACTTTACCCCAGATGTTAGAAGATATTAGCTTCCTTGTTTAGAGTTTCACTCTTTTGTCAGCGAACACAAACTCTCTACATGCTCTCCTGGCCTTCTTAAAGGCATAAAGGTCCTTCACAAAGATAGCCATATGCATTTTGGCTATGACCATGAGCATGTCTGGGGTACTTTCGTAGGTTGAACACAACTCTATGTAGTTTTGTAGAGAAAGGGATGTCGCAAGTCTCTCCTTTGACTCATGTTCATTACCCAAGAGCAACTCAGACAATTTAGGGAGACATACCTTGAATTGTCGACTTGCGATGTCCTTGTCTAATTTTCCTACTGAAAATGTCAAACGGACTTCCTTCCAATCCTTTTCCTGTCCGGGAAAAGCTGGTGACAAAGGCTTGCACTCATCGAGTGCGGGACATGGCTTACCCGCCTCTACCGCTTTGGCAACAGAAGTAAATGCCTTCCCCATGAAGAGGAATGAGAGTGAAGTAGGAGCAAGAAAGGAAGGGTGTCTGTTATTTAGTGAGAATACCTTCGACTCTGAATAACCCGCCTTTCTCAGACTACCTGAAAGGATAGTCTGTGCCTTATCATGGTCGAGAATCAAGACCTCCTTTGGTTCCACTCCTTTTCTTGACTTTGGTTCGTACTTCAGTCAAACCCAACAATTAGGGAAAGCATCAAAGCTTGGCCAAAATTGAATTTTGTCCAGAGGAACAGCATCTATTTTCTCTGAGAGGTAGAGATTGCCATTTGAAATCGGCATCTGCTCCGCAAACCTCCAGAGATATGTTATGGAGCATGTTGGTAGGTCTTGATTCAAGGGTCGTTTGACTGACCCCTGGGAAGTGACAAGAGAAGCTTTACGAGGCTCTATCTTGCGTTTTACTTCCTGCTTTTGGTTTTGTTTACGAAAG
The DNA here is from genome assembly GCF_036898095.1 of Palaemon carinicauda. NCBI lineage: Eukaryota > Metazoa > Arthropoda > Malacostraca > Decapoda > Palaemonidae > Palaemon > Palaemon carinicauda. Next base: position 26,038,675 of record NC_090748.1, on the reverse strand, counting down.
CCCTCTATTTGATTCTTCAACTGGATACATAATTGTACCATATTATCCAAAAGAGGGGTAGAATACAAAGATGTCGACATCGATGGCTCTATAGCCGGCATAGACGTAGGAAATTCCGACACATTTACGTCTTCTACCCTGGGGTACTTCTTGCCCTTAATCCCAATGGTTTTCTGGCCGTCAGGGGATGTAGTTGGCTCCTGAGGCACTACTGTTTCCTCACTTGCTTCTGGAAATAGTAGCTTAGGCATCCTATCATTAGGTAGGAAAGGTCCCGGAGGGATCTTCTGAAAGCCTCTCACCCAGTTGCATAATTTATATTGAGCTGTATCCCTAACCTCCGTAGACTTGGGATTTTCAAAACCTTAGGATATCTATGTCCGACATATATTGCAAACCTGTGGGGATCCGGAAATAATATTGCAGGGGTCATGAAACCTGCAAGTATTATGACCGTAAAAATACTTACACTTGGCCTTGCAGAGGACTGCAGCACAAGGTATCTGGTGTTCTTCCTGTAAAGAAAGGAAAACCAAATGAGTATACAATGGATTATCTCCTTGACAATCAACATGTAAATGTCCTTTACAATAGAGTAGCTTAGGATAGTAAGCTATAAAGGGATAGTAGGAGATACATACTTGTGTACCCCTGTGAGCAAATGATGTTGCCTCCCCTTAGTATTAACTACATGGAGATTTCTCTATAGAGTAACTCTAAGTAAAAGGACTCTTACCCACAGGGGTAGAGAAGTATCAAATCACTGTCCCAAAATAATGTTAATACTGTGGGGTCAGGATGACTGATTCTCGATCAGAATATTGAAGAAAACTTATTCATTCAATATATGAACGGTACCAGCAGAATGCTCGTACAAGGGTACCCAAGATATGTCAGAAAATACTACTGTATCATGGTACTGTAGTTTTCTATTTGCAGTAAGTCTATATTGTAATTTACTGGCTACTGTACATCATGTATTGTAGTCTAGTCATTATGCTGCCTTCATAGTAGCATATGACAGTATGGTGCATCTAGCATGAAGCCAGCTGGACTAGGAAAATAAAGACATATATTTGTATATCCCACTCAGCCTATTTGCTGTAGTCTTCCTACTATATTAAAATATAGAGTTTCCTGATCAGGGAGACCCAAGGAAAAAGGCTGCACCCTTTAAGGGTTAGGAGTCTACTACTCCTGCCTTGAAGTGTTTAATATTGTACGGTAATCCTAATACTGATTTCTAATCAGGATATTGAAGAAATCACATTCATTCAATATAGGATTGGGCTCAGCAAATGCCTGTGTTGGATATCCAAAATATATTGGAAATAACTACTAGTATAAACTATATAGTAGTTTTCTATCTGCAGTATATTCTATAATGCAGATATACTGGCTACCTGTATAAAATATAGAGTAGTTCAGCCGTCATGTAGCCGGCATGGATAAGTCTTGCCGGCATACCCGGCATGCTAGCTAGAGAGAGAGAGAGATAGCATGGAAAAAAGGCTACTCCTTACTGTGAATGTATACAGTAATTAAGGATGTAAAAGTCTAATTTGACTGCCTTTTTCCAGAGAGAAGGTTCTAATAGAAGGGCAGAATGTACCATTCAGGCTTCCATGCAGCTACAGTACTTTCGCCGACAAGGTACAGTCGGCGTGCTGCCAACTGAGTCAGCACTATCTGTGCCGGCCTGGCCGGCAGTACCCCGGCAACAGGATCTGTAGCAGCAGTCCAAGGGAGGACTGAAGAACCTTAGGAACAGAAGGGACTTCCCTGTCACGGCCATCATGGTCGCTGGCAGCCATCTTGGCTGCCGGCTGGGCTGGCAGTTGCCGGCTAGGCCGGCAATTGCCGACAGATGATGTGGTTGGCGGCAGTATGCTCTGTCGTCAGCCATAGGCATGGCTCGAGAGGAAGTCTGGCTGGCTCCGGCAACCTACCAGCAAAGGAAGGTTGCAAGATGGCAGCCTAAAAAAAGACAAAAGCTAAGCTATCAAAAGAGGACAGTGGGGTAGGGAACAGGGTCCTGTAACGAGTGTGAAAAGAACTGGCAAAAATTGTCAATCCTACCACCTGTAAAAGAAACTCTGTTTCGGTATCGGCAGAATCCCAGGGAACAGGAGAGACTCAGTTCTCCAACCCAGAGATTGCCGACACAGTTAAGGGGATGGCGGCACTGCCGCCTCCTCTTAACAAAGAAGAAACAGAGTTCCAGTGCCACATATCCTAGGCTAAAGAAAATTACTCTTCAGCCCAGAGTACTGTGGCCTAGGACTAGTCTTTTAGTCGCAAGGAGAAGATGGTATCCTACCATAACTTCAAGTGCGGTTAATGAGGGCTAACCTCCATTGCCGGCCACCTAGCTGGCAGGGGAATGAAGGTATCCTACAACCCATTCGCCCTGCCGGCATGTCGCCGACATAAGACTAAATACTCTGAGATTCTGACTAAATCCCAAAACCCGATGGTATACGACAACCAACGGTTAAGGGAAGAAGCAGGACAAACCCTAAGTTAGCCATGTGTGAATAAAATTAAGGCACGGCTATTAGGGTTGTAGCCTGAGGCTACACTCAGAGGGAAAGAGATAACCCTTAAGTCTCCGAAGAGACGTGTAATGTTTCATAACATTATAGGAGGTATCAGTCTCCACTGAATGAAAACAAAACACGAGGGTAACCGGGGAAAGTCTGAACGTATAGTAAAACGTCCAGGTAAGGTTACCTAGGCTATACGAGATCTCGGTTACCTAAATCACCGAAACTCTAACTATACGATCAACAGAGAAAAGGGAAACAAAAATTATGCACATTATCAAAACTTTACAAGAGTAATTGCCTAAATAGCTAAATAATTGAAATAATTAAATAAAGCTATTAAAAACTGGGTGTCGTTTTGCAATCAAAATAACACATGCCTAATGAACGATGGCGCCATGGTGGCTCCAGTAACTGGCCTAGCTTTTAAACATAATAAAATACTCTAATTTCATTGTGAAACAGGAGCTAAAATATACTCATAGTAAAGACCCGATACTCAACTTTCCAGAGGCGGAAGATGATGGAGAAAGCATAATAATAATTCTGTAAAATGATCGAAAATTTAGATCACCAGGAAATATCACCGAGCGAGATCGCTACAAAAAAAGGAATGCCCGCCGTTGTAAGAATGGCGCTGTTGTATTCACAATAGTATTACGAGAGCGGGGAGAGCCTTTGGACGGCTCCCTTTTGCCACATCCTCCTCGAAGCCAAAACGCTGTTAGGGGTGCAGATTGTTATGGAGGCATGTCAAGAAGGCGTCCGCTGAAATTATGCGATATCCTTTGGAGAAATTTTAAAGATACTCGCGCCAGGAGTTAGAATTCTGGATACCTAAAGGTAAAATTCTCAGGGAATATCACTGTAGTACATATATCCCTTAGGAAGCTACTATAGGGAACTTCCATCACTACGACATGGCTTGAGCCCAAATATATATATATATATAAATATATTTTTATATATATATATATATATATATATATATATATATATATTTTAATATATATACATACATGCACAGACACACACATACACAAACGCACATATATATATATGTATATATATATATATATATATATATATATATATATATATATATATA
>NC_090748.1:26017521-26030021 GCF_036898095.1 Palaemon carinicauda | reverse complement strand
TGCTATGATCCTGAAGGCTAAACATACTAATTACCTTACGATCACCGTTTTCATAATGATAAAAAATAACATACTTTTGAATTTGCGTCTGTAAAAACTTAAGTTTTATATATCATATTATTCCATTTATCAAATCTTTTTTTAAAATAATCTAACCGATTTACTACTCTAAATCGTATTCAGATAAACTTACTTCTGTCTTTCTGGTGAAACATGTAATCTCCCGTATTCAAATTAACATTTAATTAAGAGAAGCAATTCATATAATTTTTTCAAATTAATTATACACGCTAAAATTATATTATTTGTATTTAGAGATCAGGTTTACTGTTGACCTAAAGCTCAGGAAGAATAATGTCAGTGTAATATCGTAATAATTATTTCTTTTTTATTTACTGAAAGCCTCTTACCAAAATGCAAATGACAAATACATTTTCTTTTCCTCTTTTAAGATAAATTTATTATTCATATGAAAAGCCTTAACCTTGTGTCATAAGATCGTTGAATATTTATTTTCCTTGAGATGAGGGTCCTGCACCTTAGTGTAATAAAAATGCAAATGTATGCAGGCCCTCTAAAAGTTAAACCATTTACTTTGGCAGTTCCAAACTCAGGTGTAGTTTGAGGATCAAGTAAACTTTCATGAAGGTTATGCCATTGCATACAGGCATGCTCATACCACCCCGAGTGTTCTGACGGCAGGCGAGGAAAGTTCTGTCTCTACAAAAGATTTTGAAAACTTGATTAAAATTAATGACTCTCCATTATCTAGGGCGTCTTTCCTTAGGTACAAGGTTCAAAGGGTCTGAAAGTTAGCTTTTGCCGTTTCTCTGTTTATCTTTTCTTTTCAAGATCTGGTTTTACTATATTTGTTGAATAGTTTACTTTTAATAAAATTAACGTTATGTGCTAAAAAATTCTCTACATAAACACATTAATGTAGCAAGCCTGAAATAACTGAAAAAAAGAAGCTGATGTTGATCTAAGATATACTTTTTTCCTTCTTCAAGTGGTCAGTAAAATGAGTTTGGAAGACCACCATTGCGTTCCTTAAAGAATAGACGTTTGTATATAATTACTAAGATGAATTTTTAAGGACCAATTAGAAATCCGAAAGGAGTATAAAACAGCCTCTAGAGAGGAATCGAAAACAGTTATAACAAGCTGTAAGAAAGAAATGATCCATAAAAGGCATTTCACGCCATAGTTAATGTTATAATGGGTTCGAAAATTACGCGTTTAATCTCGGACAAGTAACGGAAAGTTGTAAATTGTAAATGATTTGTCTCGGTCTGGAACGTGTAGGCTTCCCGTTGATGTTTAATAGCATCGTTTGATGATTTTCCATATTCTAAGGCTGAGGAACATACAACCGATGACCCACTTTCTTGAGCATACCTACATCCACAGAACCAGAAAATCTATCTACATGCGAAAAAAAAAAAAATATGAAATGTTGAGAACGTATCTGTGAAAATTATCAGGATTGGGAGCTGTGAATAAAATAAAGTAATAAGCCAAAATATTTTCTAAACTTCTTGATTAAGGTTGAAGATACAAAAGTGACGTCGATAAGATATTCTCAAAACTCCATAATATAATAACAAGGAATGCGGAGATTTCTATATATGAATTAGTATAGAAAAAAAAGGATTAATTTCTCGTATACTCAGAAACAGTTAATCTATAAATCTCCAATAACCTTGCCTGTCTAAACACATTTCTAAAAGACCCAATCCATTTTCATTTATTCAACAAACATAAAAAATTCCAAACCCATTCGCTTTTTCTGTTAACAACCCTTAAACTAAAATCTCCAAATACTCATATCAAGCAAACACTATCAATCAATATTATGTCGTTTGTTCATCCTTTATTTCAATTTAAATGCCGTGAAAACTATAATGCTAATGATGCCATCAAATTAAGTATTATAAACATTCTGTTTTCTTTAAAAAAAAAAAAGATATATATATCTCCTCCCGTTGACACACCGATGATACTCCTGTACTTTTTCCCCGTATCTATTTTATTCATATTGTATTCACTGATATCAAAGGAGCTATTAAGCTTGCTATGGTAAGATTTAGTTTGTTTATTTTTTTTTTTAAATTAAAGATATCATGTGCATGTATATCAAGCTTTCACATCCTCTCTGTTATCATTTAATAACTACCTCGTACACTTCATTTCCATTGTACTCATTTCTACTGGTAATGTTATTTAACCTTACTTATTCTGGGCACAGTATGTTTTTAGTTTCTGTCTTGCGCACACTCACAGGAATTCTAAGAGTATTTGTATGCACATTATATCATTTTATTTCAGTGATTTATTTCATGTCACAGGAAAGTGAGTTAATATTATTTTTCGACTATTATGATTTATCTTAAATGCATATAGCAAGATGGTAAGTGAATTCCATGTAATATATTCTTCCCAATGAGTTAAAGAGGAAGTACCTATTCAATGAATATTTTTAAGCTCTCTTAAATACACCTCACTGAATTGAATATGAAAGATCGTTCATAAGAATATTGGACATTCAATAACACTACTTTATTGAAGAAAAATAAAACGAAAATAGTTGAATTGTTTTGAAAATATCTTTCTGAATGTGGCTCCGAGAGCAGTTTCATTTTCATAAGGCAACTCGTTTTCATGGGTTGGAGATGCATATCTTATTTTCCCTAGATCTTAAGTCAGTTTAAGGTAAAAGCTAAGGTAAAAACATGAAAATTCATTAGCCACTATATTTATATTAACTTCAAACAATGAGTAATTAGCATTGGAAACAAAGTTCGCTTGCAAAAGATGATTTTTTTTACCTGATATAGAAGCTAATTATGACTTGGGATAGTTCGAAGAAAGAAGAATGTAATCTGCTGTATTATTTATAAGAAAGAAAATAAGAACAGATTTATTTTCCCTTTTTCAATTGAAAGTTTGGGTAGATAAGGAAAGTTTTTCATTATGAAAATGAGTGTTTGAACCATTGCTTGAAGATTTCCATGCTCAAATAGTTCATATACAATAAAAACGATAATACTAGAAAATTAGGAATGACAAAATTTTCAAATAAACAGGAAACTGGACAAGAAATAAACTGCATTACTCGTTATTATATTCCTATCAGCTTTTTCTTAGGATTGAAAATAAATATATGGTAAGACGCGTTATAAAGTTGATAAAAATTATTAAGTTATATAGGCTTTAGCTTCTGTATTTTAGCGAAAAGTCCTAAAAGCAGAATAAATTTAATGATTTGAGGTTAACGTTAATGCTTATCATTTTGGCCTTGGAATATAAATATGAAATCTTATATGATGATATGATATCAACAAACGATTATGCTATTCTAATCGTGTGATGTCTTTGAAGCTGATATTTACCGAAGAAGAATGAATTCAATTACCGTCCTTTTTTGTTTTTATCTTAATCCCTAAGATACTTTATAGGGTATCAAACATATTTCTCATCACTTTCATATTTCTAATATGAGTATCTCAACTCAATAAATAAATAGAAAAACAATATAACCATATATAAAATAACATATTCTTTTAACGTAGAGTTCCATAATGTATATTGTATATGTTTATATTCGTATTATAATTGGAACACATTACAATCCTCTAAATAATGAAGAATAGACAATGTGGGATTTTTTTTCTTTTATTCTTCTAATAATAATACTTCACTTCTATATATAATTAAGCAGGTGCATATTATCTTTTATAGACGATAAAAATACTTTAAAAATAAGTACATATGCACTAGTCGTTTTAGCTTCATCAGAAAAATATTACAATCTAGTTCGAATAAGCCTATTGATATCTGAATTTAGGAGGCAGAACTCATATGGTTTATATGAAAATTGAATTACATTTACATTTCCTTTAAATATAAGAAGTAAAAATTAAGTTAGTATCTAACTGTGCAATTAAAACGATACATTTCTTTATTACTTCCGAAGGATTACGTTCAATGTAAATATTAAGGGATTTAATTTTAATGGAAGGTTGAATAAGCCATTTAAATATTTCCAGTACTATCTTCTGTAATTCTATTTCAACGTAAATATAAAGAGCAATAATTTTAAAAGCATTTACTCTGTTACCAGGAAAGCCTTTTGTCTAAACGGATATACAAAAATTAAGCCTTTTCATTCATCTTGTAATGCATATAATGAAAATGTAAGTGAAAAGACATATGATGATTTTAGTACGAGTTTTTTTTTTAATAAAAACTTGTGCAAGGTACATTTTTTTTTATAAACATTATTTTAAATAATACACCAAGGGCTTTCTTTTTTTTCTCGTGAATAGATGTTCACCTTTTTCTTATTCTTTTCAATAGGATTTACACATTACTTATTCCACGTTTAAAAATCAAAGGGCATAACTTCTTTAGCTTACATGGCACTTTTCATATTGTAATTTTTCTCTTCCTCATGAAAAAACTATTTTCCTATTATTTCATGAAAGCTTCTAATATTCTATGTCTTATTATGTATGCAAACTAATACATATTTTTTGAATAAAAGAAGAATATTTCATCGACTTCTCTGTCTTTCAACTGCTGATAGAAAAATGACCAATCCAAGGGAATGGAATCTCAATATAATGAAATTGTGGGTGAAGTTAAAATCGTGAAAATTGTGAACAATATATAATTTGCTCATATACAAGATACAATATTAAAATATGACATAAGATAATTTCAGTCTTGACTTTGAAATTATATTCATATTTTCAAGATCCATATCAGATCCAACATTTGGATCAGTAGCTATAAGGAAGGAGACATTAGTTTGAGTATCACAAATTTCATAAAAAAGAATAACATGAATACAGTCTACGCTATGATTGTCTTTCTTTCAAAAATACACATGCGAAAAGTAATTACAATTTCATATTGTGTACTTAGAAAACTTTCTTAACTTTAACTAGGTATATAATGAAAAATCAATGGATATTTATCTTATATCTGTATGTGGGTTGACACAGAGGGTGTTATACGTGTCTATTGATTAGATAATGAATATCAATAACACTTCAATTTATTATTTTTGCCATTTAGAATTGCTTTACAATTATTTCTTTACAAAAGCTATTAACCCCTTGGACATAGTTAATCACAATTACTGCTACTGTAACATCATGTTTATCAGAATCCAATAATATACAACCTGAATATCTCGTAATTTAACTATATTACTGCTAGGAGGTACGATTGAGATATATAATTTGAATAGACGGAAATGAATACAACAATAAATTACTAAGATTATTAATATAGGAGTTGTTATTACTTAAACAAATCGTGAGGATATTGAATTGGTATTTTGTGATTTACTTTTCCGAGTAAACCAGAATTGTGAGTTGTTTACTGAGGCCGCAATATCCTTTCATAGATTAAATATACAACAAAAGTCGACGCTGTAAATCAAATTATGAAACTGAGGTAATATTTATATTACAGCAATCTGTATTCACTTTATTGCTTCAGAATAATAATCCTTCTATAATTGCTTCGATTAAAAAAACCTCTTGCGGAGGCAATGTAATAAGCAACCTACACATTTCATTTCAATATGGAATATGTTCTTATTGTGTCACAGCAAATCGTTGGTTATCAACCAGGTTCTAATTAAAAAAAAATGAGTTTGTTTGTCTATTTAACTGTTATTATGTTTTGTTTTATTTCTCATAAATATTTCCATTTGCGTGTAACAACAAATTTGCGGAGATGATTATTTAAACTGTGCAACTTACTTCAGCAGTTCGATATCTTAGAATTTGTAATATAACAACGTTTCTTATGATACAAAACGTGCTTTTGACATTAAATAAAAAAATTCATGATTTTTTTTTTCGTGAGATGGGTTCAAATCTTCAATCTTTAAATCTATCCTGAATAAGTGTATTATTCCAAAATTGCAAGATCCCCCAGACAGCATAATGGACGACCTGCAAGATACTACTCACAAGCCAATGAGGAAAGCAAGAGGAAATGCCTTGGTCATGAACTCTAAACCACAAAGCACCTGGCCGAATACTCTACCAAGACAACTTACTGACAACTCCCCCAGGTGGAGACGATCTATCTAACGCATATCACTGTCCCAGCGTTAACAAAGTTTAATAAAAAAAAAAAAAAAACCTAAGTTACATAAATCCAATATCATGCCCACATGATATAATCGGCAATCCATACAGAAGATATTCTATTCCTACGTGGACAATTATCCTATCCTTTTTATCTCGGAACACTCGCTGATTCTTCTTACTGAATCATCCCTTGTCAGTTCACTTGAGGCATCAGATTAGTAAGCTGGAACTACTACTGGTAGCACATACAACAAATGCTTTGGCATTCCCTCAACATAAATGTTATCGAATGAGTTCATGTGATTAAAAATACCCTTACGTCCTTGAATAGTACAGCAGTTGGCGGGGGAATTTACCTAAACCTTCTCATACATCTTAATTGAAATGAACTTGTGTAGGCTGGTATCTGCTCCGTTTGCGACTACTGAAGAGTACCTTCTTACATATCTCAGCACCAATTGCTACAGAACACAAAATTAATTTTTCTCCAGACCTTGGTGCTGTTGTACCGGTATACTGTTTCACTATGACCGATTTCTCCCCTCTCTAGTATAACCTTGATGGTCCTGTGATGTCTTTAAACTATTTTTTTTCCTCCCAGTAGATGAGCAGACAAAAAAATTTCTCACAGCGTTCCAACGAGACAACGTTTCTCTTAAACACCGTGATCTAAATGCTGTACTATTAACCAGTAATACTTCATCGACTGTTCCTCTTTCCAAGAATATATTCAACTCAACAAATATTTATTCAACATCTCTCTTTCACTTCATGCACGTTGCAAAATGACCTTGACTACAATCAACCACTGATAAGTATGGTATCTGGCTGTAATTAGTAATATTCATAGCAGGGCACTGGTATCTACTTTCAATACCTAATTCACCTCCTTTGTGCACGACAGGAGCAGGACAACATGGAACTACCTTCTTCATACATTCTCTGGGAACTTCAGGGTACAACCTTTTGGCTATAGTTTTCTGTTAATTTCCATATCATATTTATTATGCAACTATGTTGGATCAAATAAAGCACCTGCACCGAGATGTGCATGCTCGACTTCACTGCTCACCACCTAACACATCGAGACTATCATCAAAATAACAGCTTTATTCTTCTCTTTAGGCAGTATCTGAACCAAAACAGTTAAATCCAACTTTTTAACTAATTCCTTCAGTGCTCCCAATCGGCTCTTAATTATTACCTCTGCAGCTTTCTTCGTGAGAGCACCTTTCGCAGCGCTTATTACAGATTTGAAACATACTCTCCCAGTTGTACAGTAGAGTCATTCCTAAGCTCCATTGACCTAAGACCCCATATAAGGACCACATTAACCCCTTTCAGAATAGCTTCTAGAATGGCAGCATTGATGTGGTTGAAATAATTCTTTTGTTCTAATTCAATCATCATCCTCTGTAATACTGTCATTTATCTTCAAAACTACACTCATATCAATTATAGTGGCATCAAACCACACTACACCATGTCTACCCCGTGTCCTACACAAATTTCCTCACATAGGATTATCAAACTTTTTTCTCCCAGTTAACTCTTTGATAATCAACATGGACTGCTCACCGACAGGATCCTCCCAAACATGTTCATGAGACTTTTATCTTAATGTAACGGCATGCAACTCTCAACTCTTACCCATCAAGCTATAGTACAAACTGAAAACAATCTCCTCCGTGTAAGCATACCTGCAACTCCAGTCACCTTTTTATCCTTTTGAAACATCATCTCCCCTACAACTGTTACCATTCGTAATCATAAAGTAGTTCCTTCATTGGGTGACTAAGGAGACTTTGATATCAACCCAAATTCATTTACGTGTCTAGTTACCTCATCGACAGAATCTATCATTCCGTTCACAAAGATATCATCCTTATATGAACAGGTTGCTCTCTTGACCTTTTTTATCATTCCCCAGTACATTCATCAGTATCTTAGACATAATAGGTGATGTCAACTTCAACCAAAATCCATTTTTATTAGGCAAAATGCCTGGTAATTATAGAACGGGAGTTGATAAGGGCATGATTTTTCCTAAATAGTCGACTGTAGGAAAAACCCTATTAGTATTTTCCTTTGTTTTTTATAAAGACCGTAGATTTCTTAGCTCGAAGGTTCTCTGTTATTTTACACAAGTTAGCAAGAAGAGGTGCATTTAGCACTTGTTAGAAAGTTGGTAATATTACTCCATAATGTAGATGTATTTTTTGGTAGCTCAGATCGTGCTTATAACAGCTATTGAGCAGCTTTTGGGAAAACGTCTAAATATGTATGCCGAAGGTAATCATCTATTCCCTAGTTTACAATTAGGTTTTCATATAGGCCTTGAAGCATGCCATGCCCTTCTTCAAATCTCTAATACTGTACGGAAATCCCTTGATTGTAGTTAGAAAGTTTGTATTATTTTTTTAAATGTTATTGTTGCCTTTGAACGTATCAATTATGAGGCAATAGTTTTCTAACAGAAAATAATTGGGAGTTAGAGGATCTATTCCTAGCATCATTATCTATTGAGTTTTCAAGTAAAAGATCTCAAATAATTGTTGTTGATGAACACCATAGTCTATATACAAATTTGATATCTGGTGATCCTCAGTGTGGCGAGGAGGAGGATCATGTGTTAGTTTGATTTTTTGAGTCCAAGTTTGTAAAATTAGTCAGAAGTGACATGTTATAAGCAAATGGAAAGTCTTCCGAAAATAGGATCTTTCCTTACTTTATCCAATGACATGGTAATTTTATACAATGCCTCAGAGAAGTGGGTAGTAGGAGATATTATTAGAGAGATAGAAAATTTATATTTTGATGTTCAAGTTGGTGAAAATATTGTAGAACGCCATGCTGTTTAGTTTAAACTTTTAAATTAAAATCCAGGACATCGTATAAAAATGTTAGAGTTGAAAAATGTTCATAAGTAGTTATATCAAATGAATTGAATGTTAAGAAGGTATTCAAACATCAAATGTAGATTCAGATTCCGTTCAGACCGTAGTTAAAGATGAAATTAGTGCACTTCCAAAAAGGATAAATATAGGGAAGCCACCTGAGAGATCAGATTTGTTAAGCTTTGTAGGAGGGCAAGTTAATGGTATGGGAAGATTATTATCGATTATTTCTAATTTGGACTACAATACAAGTGCTTCATGTATTGAAACAGTTATTGTATCTGATTTCCTTTATGAAACATTTTTCAACTTTAATTGTAAGTGTTGTAGCGTATGTTATAAAGTATTGAATCCTATATAAATTACCTTAAAGATGGAATCTCATTCTTTTCATGTTTTTACTGTAAATGATATTAGAATCTTTTATAGAGATGCCCATCTGTTATTTTTGTATTGGTTATAATGTATGTTTATATGACACCAGTTTTAGTGAAAGCAGCCTACAGAGTGCCACTAGCATGCCTAGTAATATAACTTGGAAACTAAAGAATATTTTTTTTTTTTACATAGCAAACTTCATCATTAACAACCAGAATCTGTGATATCTAATGTGATGTAAAAACTCCCATTCTTAAACTATTATTATTCCAGGTAAGTGAGCTGCAATAATAAAGGTATTTATACTGCACCTACAAACTCATATGAATTCAAGAGACTGAGACTTTACATTTAAGGTATTAAGATGATAATCAGCAGTTAAGGACCGGGTAGGAAAAAATGTGGAAATTACTCATTAAAACCTTTCCCAATAATACACTTATCAATGTAAATCTTAGGAGACTTTTTTAATAAGCCATTCTTTTTGTTCAATTGTAGAAAAAAAAAGACAAATATTGTTACTCAAAAGTAAGAATGCCGTTAAAAAATACATCTAAATCTTTAAATACTTTAAGATATATTGTCAATGCAAAGATCTGAAAATTAGGAGCCACTGTCATCCACTTAAAAGTATACTCTGAGTTTTGTTAGGATTCAGCTTCATACACCATACTTTGCTCCTTGCAAAAATCTTATATTGATCTATATTATTAAATTCAGCTATCATAGTACCTAACCCAATTCAGAAGATAGGATTTATTTTAAGAGAGTGGTATTATTTGCATCTACATCTAAGATCTTTCCAGTAATGTCTTAAATTCAGACACTACTGGAAAGATCTGTAATGGGAAAAATAATCAGAGAATGGTTTAGACTCTTTCTTCACAGCATTTTTACCTTTACTCTCTCTGATGTTTTCTCAGTGTCCTACTACTGGAAAAAAAAAATTTCCTGTTCTTCATAGTCATTGTCAGTTTTTGTTAATATTGCGAAAATAGGTTTTCATCTTCACTTGACTCCCTCTCCATCAATTGGGGTATTTCCATATCCGTATCTAATAATACCTTCCTACCCTATATCAAACTTTTCTTTTCTTCTTGCCTCTGCAATACTACAGATTATCTTATAATTCCTTTGTGTTCCAATTATCTCATATGACTTTCTCCTTGCTTCTCCTTCTATTATCGCTATAATTCTCTCTACTTCCCTCTTTATCCTTCTATATCCCTCACAAGTCTGGTAGCTAATGCTTTTTTTCTTCCCTTTTTATGGCCATATTCTTTTCCTTCAATACTATTTGAGCTTCTGGATTAACGCAAAATGTTTTTTTTTTTTTTTTTTTTTCTCTGACACATCTCTACTACTGTTAGCACTACAATAACTTTCATGACATGGAATTCATATTTTTTCATTTATTTTTTTATTTATAAATATCTCTTCTCTGTTCTTTCCCCTATTTTTTATTTTTATTTTGGTTTTTAATCCAAAATTCTCCATTGTCAGTTAATGTTGAGCCACAACAGAATGATTCCAAATACCTCTACAATAATTTCCTTGTCCTTCTACCTAACTCAAACCTAGTAAATTCTAGTGTATTTTTTCCCAACTTTATATGTTACCCGAATGACTCCTTTTCTCAAACTGCTTATTCACAAAAAGCAGATTCATAGCTTCCAATTCTCATTAACTTTTGTCAAGTAACACTCATCCAGATAAGCCTAATGTTCATAAATTAGGAGATTACAAACTGCTCTGATCATTACTTCATTATCCCTTCATCTCATAATGTAATGCTCCGAAGAATGTCATCACCATATCATTCTCTACGAAGCAATGACCGCTATAAGATTAATGTAACAGTCAGTAAGTACCCGAGTAACAGAAAGTTGCTGGTAGCATTTTAATAAACACTGATACCTACTGATATATTACTGTAGTACTTTTTAACTTCAACTGTGTAGCATATGCTATGTAGGCCATGTTTATACATACTACAATAGACAACATACATATATCCAAAAGTACCCGTACGAGTACAGTACTATTTACTTTAATTCTGGATATATTATCTCTTCAATATTATACATTACGATAGAATGTGTTTTACAGTATATAGAAAGTGCATATAGTACAATAAGGGAGAAAATGTCATCACTGTATGAAAATTATTTGTCAACTAGAAATGAATCATGTGTTCTCTCATGCAAGGAATTTCTCATACACAGGGAGTGGGTGTTCATGTCGAAACGTTATGCACCGGATAGTATATATATATATATATATATATATATATATATATATATATATATATATATATATATATATATATATATATATATATATATATATATATATATATATATATATAGATAGATAGATAAATATATATATATATATATATATATATATATATATATATATATATATATATATATATATATATATATATATATATAATTCAAATTTGTATAACAATCCAAAATATTTTCAGGTGATTTTCTAACAATTCATATGATAATTTGCGGTTTTTTTCCATAATATCCATAGGAAATATTTGAAATTATAGTATTTGATTACGGTGTTTTAATAAAATGTAAAGAAAAGGCCAATTCAGCAAATATGTTCTCATGAAATAATATTAAATTATGCCAGCATAATTTTCTATCTATAATCTTGAAACTGAATCGCTTTTTCGTCATTCAGAAATTAAATGAAATTGGCATATATTTGAATGTTTACTGAATGAACGGAATATATTATCATTTATAAAAGGTTAAAATTTTTCTAGCTATGCTTTTTAGAGTTCATTTTTTTTTTATCGCATCACTCATGATTAAATGAAATAAATATTCTATTTTTGTCCTTTGATTGTTTATCTAATAACTAAAAGATTTGGATCTTTTCATAACTTTATTATAAGTATTTTATCCTTATGTAGTGTGCAAAGGCTGCAATAAGTGATTCATCCTAATCGTAAAACTTTCTTATTCGCTAATTTTCATCGACCTTCTAATTCCATTGGTCAGTATAAATTTTGTGGTGAAATGTATCGAAAGTGTGTCGAAGAATAAGGAAAGTTAAGATTTTAAAACATAAAAAGATTTCTTTTTCC
>NC_090748.1:25997521-26000021 GCF_036898095.1 Palaemon carinicauda | reverse complement strand
TGTTCTTCTAGGCCATGTTCCAGCAGAAAGTTTACTTCATCCTGCATGACTTTCCTCCTTTCTGGAGGCTGCTTGACAGGGAGAGAACCAAATTTTAGACGGATGTTATGTTCTATCAAATTACATTTAGCTACGGCATCACTCAAAACATTAGGAAATTGTTTGAATAGGTTGGCCAAGTCCCTAAGCTGAGACTCTGATAAATGTGTTAGAGACCCTTCCAGATCTTCTATAATATTATTGTTGGTCGTAATAGGGTTCGTTAAATATTCATCCGACGCTTCAATTGGTTTGTCAGAATTTGTCATACATAGATTAATTTTTAAACCAGCCTCATCTGATGTTCTCTTTTAATATTCTTTTAATAAATTTATGTGATATATCTGGGTCTTTTTCCTTTTATCTGGAGTAGAGATTAAATAGTTATTTGACTTTAAATTATCAATTACGGTATAAGGACCTTGATATTTAGGTGAAAAAGGAGATCCTGGTACAGGCATTAAAACTAACACCTCATCTCTAGGCTGAAACTGTCTGACTTTAGCGGATTTATCAAAGTGAGCTTTCATAGGTGCTTGTCTTTCCTTTAAGTATTTTTTAGCTAATTTTCTTACTTTAGATAACCTCTTTTTCAAGTTGTTCATATATGTCTGAACATTAACCTTTGAGGATTCTGAATCAAAGTCACTGGCTAGCAAATGATCTTTTACAATTTTCAAGGGACCCCTGATCTCTCTACCAAACAGAAACTCAAAAGGAGAAAATCCCAAAGATTCTTGCTTACATTCTCTAACTGCAAATAACAAAAAGTCAAGGCCTTCATCCCAATCGTTTGAACTTTCTAAACAGTAACGTTTCAGCATGGATTTAAGGGTTTGGTGGAATCTCTCTAAAGCTCCTTGAGACTCAGGGTGGTATACAGAAGAGTTAAGGTAAGCACATTTAATTCTTTTAGTACCTCTCTGAAAAGATCCGAAGTGAAATTAGTTCCTTGGTCAGATTGCAAAACCTTGGGAATATCAAAATTTTAGAAGGTGTGTATCACGTTAGTAGCTATATTCTTAGCAGAAATGTTCTTGAGAGGTATAGCTATAGGAAATCTGGTTGATGTACACATGATAGTAAGGATGTATTTATACCCTTTGCGAGTGGAAGGAAGTGGACCAACACAATATATTAGTATTTTCTCAAAGGGTTTCTCTAATACAGGGATAGGAATGAGCGGAGCAGGAGGAATAGATTGATTGGGTTTACCTATAACTTGGCAAATGTGACAAGATTTTATATATTCTGTAACACTTTTCTTCATTATTGGCCAAAAGTAATGTGTTTGGAGATTCTGATAAGTTTTCTTTATACCTAAATGTCCATTGAGACCATCATGAGCCAAAGAAACAATTTCACTGTTCAAAGAGGATGGAA
Source organism: Palaemon carinicauda (assembly GCF_036898095.1). Taxonomy (NCBI): domain Eukaryota; kingdom Metazoa; phylum Arthropoda; class Malacostraca; order Decapoda; family Palaemonidae; genus Palaemon; species Palaemon carinicauda. Next base: position 25,998,599 of record NC_090748.1, on the reverse strand, counting down.
TTACTATCTGAAATTCATCGGCCCAATCTTGTTCTTGAGCTAAGTGGCTAGGTCTAAATAATCTCACGAGAATGCCTTCATGCAGGTAAAATCCTGGCTTTTCTTCAACTTCTGTAATGTGGGAAGCTACCTCTGACCAACATTGAGTCAAAGTAGGGTCAGACTTCTGTGCTGCAATTAAGGAATCCTTTGACATCTTTATTTCTTTAATGTTAGGTAAAGGCATAGATTTAATTTTAGTCTGACGAGACTTAGACCTAGTGGTTACACAAACAGGGAAGAGATCAGGCTGAGAGGATTCTATATTTAGAGTAAGGTTATTTTCCAAAGGATGATCTACTACAACTGGACATAGAACTGTAAGTTTCCCAGCAATATCATTTCCTAGTAAAAAGTTAATTCCAGGGACCGGTAAATTTTGTGTTATTCCTACTTTTAATTTTCAGGATACAAGTGGAGACTTACGATACAATTCCGTGAGGGGAATGGTGGAAATTGAAGAGAGATCACAAATTACTACCTTTCCATTTAGATAGAATTTCTCGAAGTTAGGGATTACTGTATTAAGCATTATACTTTGAGCAGAACCGGTGTCTCTTAGAATGTTGACAGGATATTCTACAATATTTAGAGTTACTGTGCCAGTCATTTTGAAATCTTCAAAAACATCTATGCAAGGATGGTGAGCAGCAACGTTAGATGTGGGCTTATTAAATGCGAGCTGAGATTTTACTGCAGTTTTGGAAGCTTTATTAGGGTCATAATATTTATAGTGTTTACAGGGGGGACTCCAGCATTCAGTAATGTGATGACCAGATTTCTTACAAAAACTGCATATTATTTGTTTGGTATTTATCACTACTACTATTCCCATCCTGAGTTTCTGAAACTACAGATGAGGCAGGTTTTACATGAACTGTTCTTTTATCAGACTTAGGATTACCTTTGTGTACCAAGGAATATACATCAGCACAATTTACTGCCTCTTTCAATTGGGTTTCACCTCTATCTTCTAGGTGGAGCTTAACATTCAGAGGGATTTTCCTTTTGAACTCTTCATATACTAATAAGTTAACTA
>NC_090748.1:25980021-25992521 GCF_036898095.1 Palaemon carinicauda | reverse complement strand
AAAAATGCAAATAAGATCTCTTGTATTCTCCATACCACTGGAAAATGCATGGAAGAGGTAAAGACATTTGATCCAGATTCATGGGAGAAAGTCAAACATGCTGATGGTGCACGGCAAAAATTATTCAGATTCAAAATACTTTTCAGTTAAGCTTCCTGACTATTATGGTTATACAGATGGGTATCACTCTCAATGTTATAAAAGTTTCACTGCTATTCGTCAGATCATACCAGACAATTTACATACAAAGGCAAATATATCAGAAAAAAACTTACGATCCAGCATTGAACATAACCCAGCATCTAGCACAGGGATTTTCCCAAAACTCTGCTTGTTCTGTAACTGCAGTGAAAAGTCAGCATGAAAAAAACAAGTCAAAAGAAAGACTAGGCAACTGTGAAACCATTGTGAGTGTCCAAAGTATCCAAGATGCAGCACAGACACTGTGTGATGGACAGCTTTTGGCAAAAATTGCTGGTATTGACCTCATCTCAAAAGAGGTCAATTATCACCACTCCTGCAGAAAATCTTACCTTCAACGTGCCCAGAGAGAACTGGTGACATCCAATCATGCATCAGAAAAATCACAAGGCCACGAGATTGCTTTTATTGATCTAAAACAATACATTGACAAAACATTCATTGAAAACGAAGGTGCTGAACTGCTTACCTCAATACATGGCAGCTATATGTCAAGCTTGGAATCTGATGAATCAACATATTCTGCCCAGTCACTTTGCCAGAAATTATTGAACACTTATCCAACACTGAAGCAGACAAAGCAGAGCAATAACAATAAGTCTGGCACAATAATTTATAGTCACACTCTCACACCAGATTCTGCAATACGTCTGGTAACATTTGATGATCACAACATCAAGGAAGCAGCATTGTATATTCATTCTCTTGTAGTCAGTGCCAAGACCAAACAGAAAAACCTACCAGATCCACTGACTGCTGAAGCTCTAGCAGAAGATCAAATAGACACTCCTACATCGCTTCTGACATTCTTTCAAATCCTCTTTGCATGCTCTGACAATCCAACAGAGCATATCAAAAGGCAAGCACAGTCTTTGGCTGATGATATTAAGTTCATCATATCCAGAGGAAGAATAAAACCCGCAAAACATATATGTCTTGGGCTGGGCCTCAAAAGTTTAACTGGCTGCAGATGCATCGTGGAGATATTGAATAATTTTAGGCACTGCATAGGTTACCATACAACAGAATCACTGGAGACTGACCTGACAACAAGCATAACTGACAGACAGCAAGCAACCCCAGATGGAATTCTACAGCAACCTGGGCTATGCACCAGCTTAGCATGGGATAACTACGATGAAAATTGTGAGACTCTTTCTGGTAAAGGAATCCTTTATGATACTGTCGGTATATGTTACCAGAACATTTCTGCAGAGGTGGTCGCTCATCCAAATACATCAGACATAGGCAATGACCTGTCAAGTATACCAAGTACTGAAAGCAATCCACCATTAACATCAGCAAATGTGACATTAGCTAAAACTGCTCCAAGAATACCTTCATCAGCCAAAAGAGCTCAATCAAAAAGTTATTTCCTGCCAAGAGAAACCATACTTGAGCCTTATGACAAGAAGCCAAGAAACAGAGCATTTCCCAGCCACAAAATTTCAATCAAGGGCATTACAAGGACATGTTGTGGATGATGAGTGTTGCTAGGGGGCCTACGCCTATGTGGACAGGTTGGAACTCTTTTGACCAGTGATCCCCTTCCACAACAGAAAGTACTCTACAAGGAGAACATCAACTTGCCACCAACTAGATTGGATGTCGTTACTGAAACAGCGTGTGGCAAGAGAATGTAATCAGGATATCATTGTTGACCACTATGATCTGGCTGTGGCGAAACTCGCATTACAAATACAAGCCACGGAGGCACCTAGATTTAACAACTTGTTTATCGCATTTGGTCCCTTTCACATCTCTTTAGCCTTCTTTGGTGCTTTGGGGTACTTGATTGACAGCTCTCGAGGTCCTGAAAGACTGACAAAATCTGATATATTGAGCTCAGGGTCCCTCAATGGTTTTCTTTCTGGTCGTCATTATAACAGGTAAGTTTTAATGGTGTAGTACGTCTTCTTAGTCATGATACATAATATGACATTAACATAGATGTGACTGATAATCAAACTCAGTTTGACTCTAGTGATGAATCTGACTTTGATGATGGACAGTAAACTTTGTGTCATCATGAAATGAATGATTTGATTAGGATACATAGAGAACAGTTTGCTGCCAGCATGATAGCATTAAAATATATAGATACTACTATGCCAATGGGCCATGACCTTTGCATATTTAACTATTTCATTACAACACCAAAAGTAATGCTATGTTGTAGTTTAAATTATCATCCACTTCTTGGTATAATTCAAAACGCTATTATTTGGTTGTGTACACATCTAATTTGCATTACAAACAATTGAAAGCTATGATATGTTAATGTTCAAAATAAACATAATTTGAGACATTAGAAAGAATAAGTTATTTCAATTGTATGTACAACAATATATTGGCATTTCATTGGTAGAAAATCCGTAAAAGAGAAAATTACAAAATGCCACTTATTCACAATAACTTTCCGTGACATCTTTGATAATCTGATATTTAAAAAAAAACAACAAAATAATCCTACATTAGTCACATCAAATGAGTCATAGAAAGGTATCGTTACCAAAAAATAATTATTTGGAGGTACTTTATGCATTGAAATTTGGGAAATGAACATTTAAATTGAAATGTATGACATTGGAAGGTGCCATAGAGAGAGTTCATTTTCACAAGGGGTACCCATTTTCAATGTGCATTTTTGAAAAAACGGCTACCGCTGTGGTTGTAAAAAATAGATTTTTGAATTCCTGAGAAAATTCTACTATAGAAACAACTAACAGACCTTTTGCACTCAAAAACATAAATAAAACCCCCCGAGCTCTGGGACTAAACAGACTGAACAATGAGAATACATATACAAAGACATAGTATTTATAAAGGAGAAGAGGTTCCAACATCTGTCAGTTTCTCAATTACTTCGAAAACATCAAAGTTCTGATAAAATGATAATACTGTTTTAACGGAAAACAGACCTGGGCTTAGATTCAAATTTCTAACTTTGTCGCAGGAGATTAAAAAAGATCGAACAATATTCTTTATGATATAGTCATTCACGTGGATTATTTTATCTGCCTCTTCACATCCAATTCTCTGACTTAATCGTAACCAGTCGGAGGCCAAGTCATTATTAAGAGAACCCCTGGAGACGGCCAAGTTATGCTGTTTTAGTCTGACTGAGATAGCCTGGGAATTCTTTATTAAGATGGTTTTTATTGTATTGTTACTCTGAAATGCTACATTTACATTGATATTTTTCAAAAGTTTCGGAATTTCTTTAAAAGAATTATAATAAGTCAGTGCAAGTAAATTTTGTGTGTTGTAGTTTTTTTCTGTTATCATTTACTGTTCTTAGTGCATCATCTAACACAATATCAGTGTACTTCAGTTTTTTACCTATTGCTGTAATCTTATTTATTTCATCATCAATATATTCAGGATTGCAGACTTTAAAGTACCTATTGATGACATGTTGAAATTTTTATCTGAAACCTTAGATAAAAGACAATTGAATCTACCAATTTCCAAAAACACTTTAATAAAATTAATTAAACTATGTATAAAAGATTGTAAATTTGAATCCAGTGGGAGATTTTATGCACAATCATTTGGTATGGCTATGGGAAACCCTTTATCCCCAGTATTGAGTAATTTATATATGGAATTTTTTGAAAATACAATCTTAAATAATATCATACCTAATAATGTAGAATGGTTTAGCTATATTGACGACATAACATGTGTGTGGCAAGGAAATGATAATTTTGATAATTTTTTTCTTAGATTGAATAGTTTGGTACCATAAATAAATTTCACTATGGAGCTGGGGAATAATTGTATCCTACCTTTTTTGGACTGTTGCATACATAGATGTATCAATAGACTCAAGTTTATTGTATACAGAAAGCCAACGAATATCTCAGCATATGTCCATTACTACTCAAATCAAGGCAACAAAGTTAAGAAATCTGTTTTTACTTCTATGTTTTTAAGAGCATTTCGAGTCTGCAGCCCTGAATGTATTGATGATGAAATAAATGAGATTCGAGCAATAGGTAAAAAACTGAAGTACCCTGAAATTGTGTTACATAATGCACTAAGAATAAGAACAAATATTTTTTTCGGTAATGATAACAGAAAAAACTACAACACACAAAATTTACTTGTACTACCTTATTGTAATTCTTTTAAAAAAATTCCTCAACTTCTGAAAATTTCAATGTAAATGTAGCATTTAAGAGTAAAAATACAATAAAAACCATCGTAATAAAGAATTCTCCTGACATTACCAAGGGATGTGTATATCATATTCCGTGCAATGCTTGTGAAAAATTCTATATTGGTCAAACTGGTGAAGCCCAGGAATAGAAAATTGAACAACATAAAAAAAAGTGTCATATATGCTCAAGATAATAATGCACTCTTTGCTAACGTTAGAGATAAAAATCACAATATTAATTGGTCAGGTGCAAAGAAATTGGTTCATTCAAATAACTTAGTGGAACGAAACATCATAGAGTCCACTTTCATAAAAGAAACCTTTGAAAACAACTTGAATATTGGACATGGAATTTATAAACTCAACGCCTTTATATCTAAAGAGATTTGTAAGCTATATAAAAAAAACTATAACCACTTAATATAGAACTGAATGTATTGTGAATAATTAACGTCGCTGTGAAATTAATATTTACAATTAAGCTACCATTCATTAAAGGGTACAATTATTTTATAAAGTATGCATAAGTATATTGGCAGTATATAGTGTTGAGCTAGATTTAATCATTGATATATAAGTGACTATATATTTATGGTAATAATGTTGTATGTGCATAGATATATATATATATATGTATGTGTACATATATATATATATATATATATATATATATATATATATATATATATATATATATATATATATATATATATATATATATATATATATATATATATATATATATATACACACACACACATATATATATATATATATATATATATATATATATATATATATATATATATGTTTGTATATATATATATATATATATATATATATATATATATATATATATATATATATATATGTATATATATATATATATATATATATATATATATATATATATATATATATATATATACAGTGTATATATGTGTGTATATATATACATATTAATCATGTGTAAAAAAAATTATATGTAAGACTATGTATGTATCTGTATAAGTATGCCAGTATGTGTACATATATGTATATGTCTATGTATATATTATACATGTTTGTGTATAAATGCCTGCTTTTGTATACGTATGTATATGTCTTTTTATATATTTATATATAGATGTATTTTACATATGCATATAGCTTTGTTTATGCTTTTATATAGATAAGGCTACCGTTATTCATATAAATAAACTGTATTGAAAGTCAAAAACAAGAATTTTCCTGTCTCCAGAAATGACCCTTTTTGGCAGGTGTCTAATGAGGTTGGATCTCCACCCAGTAAACACCTGATCATAGCCCAGGTAGCTGGTATGGGAGTGTCATTTTTCTGTATACCTCTATATGTATGTTCGTAAGTTTACTTCCCTATAAAATGTAAAGAAACCTCTCTCAATAAATCAGTCCTATGAAGAAGTATCCAAAACCAGTCAGGACTTAATCGTATATTTCGTATTTTCATTTTACCTGTGCTTCTTCTGCATAAATACACGCACACACACACACACACACACACACATATATATATATATATATATATATATATATATATATATATATATATATATATATATATATATACATATATATATATATATATATATATATATATATATATATATATATATTTATATTCATAAATACATATATATATATAATATATATTTATATATATATATATATATATATATATATATATATATATATATATATATATATATATATATATATATATATATATATATATATATATATATATATATATATATATATATATATATAAATATATATACATATATATATATATATATATATATATATATATATATATATATATATATATATATAAATATACCCATATATGCATATATATATATATATATATATATATATATATATATATATATATATATATATATATATATATATATATATATTAAACGGATTTTGAGCGAAGCGAAAAATCTATTTTTGGGTGAGATGGCCATGTCTTCCTGATGGAAGTTCCTATAGAGTAGCTTCCTAGGGTATATTACAACTACGGCGATATTCCCAGAGAATTTACCTTAAGGTACCAGAATTCTAACTCCTGGAGCGAATATCCCTCCTGAAAGGGATATCGCGACATATCAGAGGACGTATTCTTGACACGCCACATGGCAATCTGCATCCTGAACAGAGATTTTGTCTCGTAGTAGGCGATTGGCAAGTAACGAATTCGGGAAAGAAAAAGGGGGAGCCGCTCCCAAGGCTCCCTATCATCCGATTCGTATGCGTGCCTGGCGCCAGGATTCCTTGTAGCGTACACGAGGTGCTACAGATACTGTATGTAGGGAGGGGTCCTACAGCCCTTTCTTAGAAAGGGAAGGGCGGGTCCATCAGGACGACATGGCCATCTCACCCAAAAATAGATTTTTCGCTTCGCTCAAAATCCGTTTCTTGGGCTCAAGCCATGTCGTCCTGATGGAAGTATACCAGAGCATTACTGTATCTGTGGATTCTCAGAACGTGCCGTACTCCCCGGAGGTAATTTTTCCCCGGTCGACTAGACCTAGAGACCTAAGATGTTACCGTTATACATCTTTTCAACTAACTATAAACTATGTTAGAGCTTCCTGCCCCCTACAGGGAAGAGTCCTAGTAGACTCTGGAAAAGTCTCGAAGAGTACATATACCTATGTATGAATACCAGGCAAGCTAATATAGTGGTCTCGCCCTATATTAAGTAAAGCATAGTTTGTAAAGAAACACTGCGTCAATATATATTGACCAGTAATCCGCACAATACTTGTATTGGACAAAGGTTTATATCCGCATAGGAAGAAACTAATAAAACCGCGCTCGTCCCTTTATGGGACGGAGTCCTCCCATTATGGGACTACATAAACCAATGCAACATAGCTTGCATAAAAGAACAATTCTATTAGAATTATCCCAGATAAGTTACATAGAATAAATGCTCAATTATACCAATAAATTGACACAGGTGAAAGAGACGCAAGGTTCCCAAGAACAAGTTTATTGACAGACAATAAATAGACAGGTTAACAACAATTATATATATATATATATATATATATATATATATATATATATATATATATATATATATATATATATATATATATATATATATATATATATATATGTATATATAAAAGAGGATAACCCAAAACTTTAAGCATAAGTATGATAGTAAACAGAACTTGTTTATCTGAAAGAAAAAACATTAAATGCCACTTTTTTAAGATACCGAGGTATCAAGTCATAAAAGTCTGTATTACAAATCAATCACATTAACGTTAGAAACGCTCGGCACACATGTCTGCACTTATGCTAGGTTCACCTTTGAAAAAGGAACAGTCTATGTGGGCACTCGGTGCCCTCATTTAGTTTGTAGTACAGTATGTACCTACACACTCACCCTGGACTTAATCGTCCCAATTAAGACCACTGTTCCTCGCAGAGTTAAACAGTAGGGTTAACTACACGACCCACTGCTACCACAGATCTTTTTAGTTCCTCTTCTTGCTTCGCATAGTGGCGAAAGAACACTCTGGAAGACTTCCAGCCCGTGTATGAACGGAGATGTTCAAAATCCATACAATTAAAGAAATTTAGGGATGAGGCAACTTTCCTCGGATCGTGACCTGCGGGTGTACTGTCAGGATCCGCTCTGCGAATAAAATATGTGATTTTCGCTCTGAGTTGATTCAGAGATAAATTTGAGCCTGATGTTTCTCCCCTGAATAGTTGACCACCCTTGAAGTCTGAAGTTCTACGAAGATAGACCTTTAGGCATTCTACTGGACATAGAGATGCATCTTCTTTCAGAGGGCAGATTCTCCAGGGACCCCACCTGTTGGTGGGTAACTCATTCTTGGCGAGAAACGTAGGATCCGGAAACAGGTTCAGTTCCCCCCCATCCAGGAACTGAACACGACCTGCCTCTCTCGAGAGGGCTACGATCTCACTAACCCTGGCCCCGGACGCGAGTGCAAATAGGAAAATAACTTTTTGTGTCAAATCCTTTAACTCACATTCTTCATTGCTCAACAGGGAGGCGAAATGAAGAACTTTGTCTAAAGACAGTGAGATGGGCTTTGGAGGTGCTGAAGGTCTGAGCCTAGCGCAGGCTTTCAGAACTTTATTAAAGATCTCGTTACCTAGGTCGATCTGGAAGGCAAATAGAATGGGTCTCATCAAAGCAGATTTACACACTGAAATCGTGTTAGCTGCCAACCCTTGACCATGGAGGTGGATGAAGAAAGATAAGCAGAAGTCTGTTGAGATCTCCTGCGGATTCTTTGCCTTTACAAAGGCCACCCATTTTCTCCAAGATGACTCATATTGCCTTCTAGTCGATTTGCACTTATATTCCTCTAGGAAGTCTATGCTGGCTTTTGAAATCCTGAAACGCTTTCTCACCGCAAGGGAGAGAAAATCATGAGCTGCAGGGTCCGGGTTTTCTGTAATGAAGCGCAGACAGTCGACTTCTGGACTCGCTGGGTCAGAACTGGATTTGGTAGCGGCACAAACTTCAGCTGTAGTTCCAACGCCAAGGGGAACCCCATACTGTTCGGCCACTTGTGGGCCACTATTGCCGCTACCCCCTTGAAGGATCTCAGTTTGCTGAGGACCCTCAACAGAAGGTTGTGAGGGGGGAACAGATAAATCCTGGACCATCTGTTCCAGTCGAGGGACATCGCGTCCACTGCTTCCGCTAAGGGGTCCTCGTACGGGGACACGTACAGGGGCAACTTCTTGTTGTCTTTCGTTGCAAAGAGGTCTATCTGCAGTTCTGGGACTTGATTCAGAATGAAGGAGAATGATCCTGCGTCTAAGGACCATTCCGACTCTATCGGTGTGAACCTGGATAGAGCGTCCGCTGTCACGTTGCGGACTCCTTGAAGGTGAACTGCCGACAGGTACCACTTCTTCTTTTCCGCCAATCGGAAAATGGCCAACATCACCTGGTTGAGAGGTGGTGACCTCGACCCTTGTCGATTCAAGCATCTCACAACCACCTCGCTGTCCATCACCCATCTTATGTGGATCGAGTGACGCGGGGAGACTTTCTTTAAGGTAAGGAGCACTGCCATAGCTTCTAGAAAGTTTATGTGAAAGGTCCTGAATAGCTTGGACCAAGTCCCCTGGACTTTTTTCCGATGAGAGTGACCTCCCCATCCCTCCTTTGAGGCGTCTGAGTGAATCGTCATCGACGGGGGAGGTGGCTGAAGAAGAACCGACTTCTTTAGATGTCTGGCTTGGGACTAAGGCCTGAGAAGAGTACGTAGCCGAGGCGGCACTGGTCTTCTCAGATCTCTTCGCGCGTTTGATGCATACCTTCTCCAAACTCCGGTTGCATCCTTTAGCTGTGCTCTTAGCACTGGGTCTGTCACCGAAGCAAACTGGAGAGAGCCTAGTACCCTCTCCTGTTCGCGTCTTGATATCCTTTCGGAATCTAGAAGTCTCTTGACAGAGCCCGCTATCTCCTTCCTTTTCTTCGCCGGGATGGAGAAACAGTGTGACAAAAGGTCCCAGTGGATTCCCAGCCACTGGAACTTTTGGGATGGAGAAAGTCGAGACTTTTTTCTGTTGATCTTGAAGCCTAGGTACTCTAGGAACTGGATCACCTGACTGGAAGCTTGCAAGCATTCTGTCTCGGATGCTGCCCACACCAGCCAGTCGTCCAGGTAGGCTACTACCTGAATTCCCTTTAGGCGTAATTGTTTGAGAGCTGCGCTCGCAAGCTTCGTGAAAATCCTTGGGGCTATGTTTAGCCCGAATGGCATGGCTCTGAAGGCGTATAGTCTCCGTTGTAGCCTGAACCCTAGGTAGGGGGAGAGTCGACGGCTGATTGGAATGTGCCAATATGCGTCTGACAAGTCTATAGAGACTGAGTATGCCCTCTTGGGCAGTAAGGTCCTTATGTGTTGCAGTGTTAGCATTTTGAATTTGCATTTCACTATGAACTTGTTGAGTGGCGACAAGTCCAGAATGACTCTGAGCTTTTCCGAGTCTTTCTTGGGAACACAAAACAGCCTCCCTTGGAATTTGATGGACTTCACCTTTCGGATCACCTTTTTCTCCAACAGTTCTTGAACGTACTCCTCCAGAACGGGGGTGGAGTGTTGGAAAAACCGAAGGCACGGGGGTGGAGTGCTGTACCAGCTCCAGCCCAGTCCATTCTTGAGTAGGCTTTGGGCCCAAGGATCGAAGGTCCAACGATCCCAAAATTTCATCAGTCTCCCTCCTACCGGTATCATTTCACTTGGACTGCCGTCCTGAGGTCTTGCCTCCCTGACCACGACCACCTCTGAATCCCCTTCCCCTTGAGGGGTGCCTAGACGAGCCTCTGGCTGCTCCTCTAGGCTTTGCTCGAAAGGAAGAAGACTGTCCTTCGAACGTTGGGGTGAATGCCGTGGACTGACTCGGCACAGCCTGGGGTACCCACTGAAAAGTGGTCGGGGTTTGGGCCACCATCTGGGGCACTGGAGGCAATGGCAATTGCAGTTGCTGTTGCTGTCTAGAGGGCTTGGCTGGCCGAGACGGTAGCCTAGTCCTCATATTCTTCCTCTTTGGTTGAGGACCCTCATCCGGGGAAGACTTTCTTTTGATAGCCAGGCCCCACTTCTGGAGAAGGTTTCTATTCTCCACGGCGGCCTATCAACAACTTCTTTGACCACATCGGTAGGGAAAAGGTCTTTTCCCCAAATGTTGGAGGAGATTAACTTCCTTGGCTCGTGCCTCACCGTAGCCCCGGTGAACACGAACTCCCTACAAGCTCTCCTCGCCTTGACGAAGCCATAAAGGTCCCTCATCACTGTGGCTAGGTGAGTCTTAGCCACCACCATGAACATTTCAGAGTAGTCTGAAGAGACATTGAGGCAGCCAGTCTTTCTTTTGTCTCGAACTCTCTTCGTAAAAGAAAGTCAGACAGCTTGGGGAGGTCCTCGCCGAATTGCCGTCCGGCAATATCAGCCTCCAACTTTCCCACTGAGAACAGCAGATGGACGTCCTTCCAGTCTTTGTGGTCCATAGGCAGGGCCAGCGACAAGGGTTTACACTCCTCCAGGGAGGGGCAAGGCTTGCCGGCCTCGACTGCCTTTAGGACAGCCGCAAACCCTTTCTGTAAAAAGGGGAAGGCTCTAGCAGGAGAGGACACAAAGTAAGGGAGCTTCTTGCTCAATGCAGCTACCTTCGAGTTAGAGAAGCCCCTCTCCTTCATCGAGGATGAAAGTAGGGCTTGAGCCTTAGCGTGGTCCATGACTATGACCTCCTTCGGCTCTGTCTCCTCCCTTGAAGCTGGTTCTTTTCTCAGCCGTACATAGCAGTCCGGATATGATGCCTTGCTGGGCCAGAATTCCACCTCCTCTAGGGGAACTGAACCCAGCTTATCCGAGATGACGATCTTTCCAGTCGTCATCGGCATGTGCTCAGCATACCTCCATGGGTTAGCATCTGAGCACAAGGGAAGGTCTTTCACATTGAGCCTTTTCTGGGGCCCATGTGATTCTGCAAGGGACTGCATCCGCAGTTCCATAGCAGCCGCCTTCTCCTGATTCTCCTTCTGCATTTGTTGGATCATTCCAAAAATCGAAGAGAGGGCCTGTCCCAGCTCTACTGGGAGACCGGCCGATGTTGAGGGAATAGGCTCCGGAATCTGAACCGGAGTAGCCGACACCTCGTCGACCTCATCCTCTACGACGTCCGGAGCTTGAACTTCATCCTGACCTTCTGCCAGGAGGTCTTCTTCCAAACGCTCGTCCACATCAGACATCCTGTCATCTAACTGGATGTCTTGCATCGCGACCGCGACTTCAACGTCCACCTGGACCTGATCTTGGGGGATCTCCTCTTGAGGCTGGGGAATCACTGCATCAGCTGATGCCTTGGGAAAAAGATACGCCCTCATCTTCTCACTTGGAAGATAAGGGCCAGAGGTGTTCTTTTGGAAGCCCCTTACCCAGGTACGAAGCTTCTCCCTTGCTATATCCCTTGATTCCACCGTCCTAGGGGAATCAAAAGCCTCAGTAATCAGGTTAGTGCATACAGTACATACCTGAGGGTCCCAATACTGGAGATCATCCTTGGAGACAGCGCATGCTGCGTGTCTCCTACAAAA
>NC_090748.1:25970021-25972521 GCF_036898095.1 Palaemon carinicauda | reverse complement strand
TCAATTGTAAAGAAGGAATAATGATTGACATAATAAGGATTTCGTAAAATCTTATATTGCATAATGAATGGTACTTTATTTCCACGATTCTGAATTAAGATATTTATATATTTGCTGATTTCGCAGATAATGTTTCTCGTTGTACAGATATGGACAAATATTAGAAATCGGTAAATCACTTATGTAGCAAAACGGGATGAATTATATTATTCATAATCACGTAAAATATATATCATCGTCAATATATATATTTTTTCATTTGAAGGAAGAATGCGTCTTCTCATGACTTTAAGAATATCTCCTCTACTTGAGACTTAGTCCCCTGGTATTACATTTTGTTAGCACTGATTCCAATTTCCTTCAAGTTATGGGCAAATCATTTCACAAATTCCAAAACCAGCTGCTGGAAAATTACTTTTTCCTCTCCTTTTGTACCAGTTTTTTTTTTTTTATACATTACTTTACCATATGATGTTTGAAGATAATTCAAAAAAAAAGTTACACAACGTAAATTTACCAATAGTTCCATTATCATAATACACATGCAATTCATGCTAATTTTACATGTTTATAGGTGGTATAACCATTAAAATTCCCTATCGTTTAAACAAACTTTTATTTTTTATCCATAATCATGCTTTTTTTCTCAAGATATTACATTCGATAATAATCTCACCTTGTCTCTTATTTTAAGGTGTACACTTTGAGTGAGCTATTGGTAAGAGTAGCAAGTTATTAATATAAATTTATCAAAGCATGATAGTAACCACCAGGGACTAGTGAATTCAATACCACAAACTGTCGTCAAGAATCGAATCCCAATACGTTTTTAGAATACAAATCAATAAACGTCCATATCCTCTAGTTAGAATTAAAAAATTAAAGTCGATAGTATACTATATTGATCTAGGGAGTATGATGCCGTCGTTGTATACAAAGGGAACATGAGTTTTCAATACCCTAGTTCATTCACAACTCCTAGTACCCGCTTCTTTAATTCACTGTAAATCTTTGGTAATATAAAACCAACAACAAATAAAAATGAAAAATTTTTAATTAAAGTATGTAGAGTGAACAAAATTCTAGATTACGTGAAAAAAAAATAGGTAGCATACCTCTTTCCAAAACACTGGAATTCAGAAACAATGTATTTGAAGTAATAAACCATCATACATCTACTGTATATATTAGGATTCTTATCTTAAAGTATGTAAAACCTGGCAACTCACTGATGGAGCAGTAAAAAGGGATATTCATGCTTAATGATTAACCTGAAACCTGTGCGGTAGCTGAAATGCTAAACATCTGGTGACATCTACTACTGTATCAATAAATTTCATTAATAAATTTAATGGTTATTGTTACGTCGTTGTGATAAAACATTCACCATACACTTCCGGATCTATTCTAGCTTTTATATTGTGCTGCTGTTTCTATTACATAGCAAGGGAAAAAGATGGCATATAGAACAAAGAAAACCAGATACTGGCCTATAAGATTCTCTCTCTCTCTCTCTCTCTCTCTCTCTCTCTCTCTCTCTCTCTCTCTCTCTCTCTCTCTCTCTCTCTCTCTCTCTCTCTCTCTCTCTCCTGATTAAGTATAAAGAAAAGGAAAGGTTATCAAGGAAAATATAATAAAATATGAGACACTCTGCGAGGTATGAAGTTAATCTTATCCGAACTGAAAAGAGCAAATTTAAAAGAAAGAGAATTGAAAAGTGTACAAGGGAGCATTGTTCAGGACGATATTAAGTTCGATAATTATGTTGAATACAAAAGAGGGGGATAGTAATGGCCCTTTATGTGACGGGTATATGAAAGATAATTACTTCAGAGGATGAAAGTGCTTTCTATGAGGTTCCATGATGTCAGAGATTGTATGGTGATTTAAAATATAAAATTTTGTTTCCAAAAAAAAAAAAAAAATAAGTTACATCTGCTATTATCATCATATCTCAAAGCGGAGCAATTTTCCAGAAGAGCAGACTATCTTTTGACATGCATCATATCTTTATAGGATCAATGAGGAAATTACTAAGAGAAGTATGCAACCAATAAAGATTCCATTATTTTTCGAGAGATACTTGAGACACACTGAATTATCAGAGCTGATACACTTCTAGGGAAATAAACACTGAATTACAAGAAACCTATATCAACAAGTGAAAAGGATAGAAAACCTGATCTATACCCAGGAAGGATATCTTTTTACCTCAAAGTGCAAAGACTTCCAGAGGATAATTTCCGTTGTGCAATACCTATAGATCACTCACACTTATTTCTCGGAAATATTCAAGAGACTACCAAAATAAAACACTATACTCCAAACCATTATTCTGATCAATGGTACCTCAAATATGCCATTTAAGAATACAAAAAAAAAAATACATTTGAAGGGGATAAGCAATTAACCGTCTGGAAGACAAAGTACTCTACTAATGCGAGTTTTCTTACGGTCAAAATTCTCAGATTTTCTCTACTAAACAAGAAATTTCTTTAGA
>NC_090748.1:25937521-25960021 GCF_036898095.1 Palaemon carinicauda | reverse complement strand
AGCTGAAATGGTAGCAATATCTGAAAAAAAAAATCAAATAGGTTTCAATTTCCAACGCATGATCTCGGCGAATTTATCCATAATAGTGTCGTATTCTACACATTGGCCTTTGTCCTTTAGTTTACATTTAGGTGTAGTTGTCTGCATGAATTCTAGTGCACACTAAGGTGGAAGAGAAGAAGAAATTTAAAATGTATACAGAAATTTATATATATAGGTATTGTACAAGGAATCACCAGTAACACTAAATTTCTTAATTTGGCAAAGTCCATATTTTAGTTCTTGAAATGTTAACTATTTTATGCAAAACCCATTCTTGGTCTAGTTCAGTAGTAGGACTCTATTAGTAATAGGTAAGAGATGTTATTTTTGCTGGAAAAAATATAATCAATTGTCAGGTGGTTAGAAAAAAGGCAAAACTATTAACATCACTTCCACCCCCTCCCCCCCCCCTCTATATTCGAAGTTAGACGAGTTTATTCGAGTATCTGTATAACTTATTATTATATTATGAAACTAATCAAAAGGATATTGATGTTTTATCAGGTTAAATATGAGGTAGTATGGACTTAAGACAATTCCCAAATAAACAAATACTTATGAGAGAGAGAGAGAGAGAGAGAGAGAGAGAGAGAGAGAGAGAGAGAGAGAGAGAGAGAGAGAGAGAGATGTCACAGTTGTCAGGATCACATATAATCTGAACACAAAGAAATCTTTGATGTTCGAATAATCAAAAGTACCATTATCGGATTATCGGCAATTTAAGCTCATTTTTCTATTTGCCGATACCGATATCAGACTCTTGTGTTGGAAGGCGCTACCGATACCGATTCTGGTGTTGTGACATTGGTCGATACTGATACCGATACTCACAAAAAATTGCCGATACTACTGATACCAATACCGATAATATCGGCATGTCTCAAATATATAGGCTTCCATAGGCTCTAAGCTAGTTTGGTTTGTTGATTTATATACTCTACAAAAGAAGAACATTTAGTCGATGAACTACTTTTTTTTTAAGCTTAACTACTTCCACATAAAACCAGATTTTTTTTTCTTTTTGTAGAAGATATTAAATTAGAGATCAAACTTGGAAACGTAATTATGTCGGAGATTAGAAAAAAGGGATGCTTTGAATAAAAGGAAGTAATAAAGTCGGATGAAGAAGTTATCTTTAAACTTTGGATTATGGTTTGTGACACAAATCTGATTCAGATCAGGATTCAAACACCAAAATTCCATAATATTGTCACAGTGATAGCAGATACTTTCTCTACATAATAAGATATGGGAAAGCAGTATTAGTTTTTTATATTGAGAAACTGATTTTCAATTATTCAAGAATTGCCAAAAATCAAAACTCGGTCGTTTTTTTCTGTTGACTATCTTTCCTTGAGAATCTTTGTACAACCACCATTCAGCAAGACCCTCCCAAATTTTTATTCTTTCACTATAATTTTTTCCTACACTTTCTATTATACTGAAAAGAACCTAGCATTAAGAACTAATGACATACTTTGCAGTGTTTTATTTCTTTTTTTTGTTTTTTTTTTTTTTTATCATTTCTGGTGTTTTAGGTTTAAGGCTACGTGATGGCTGTTAAAAGAAAATCAGTAATAGAATTCAATAAGAAAAAAAAATAGCCATCAAGATAATTAACTACCAGTGTGGGAGATTTCCTATACCAATGAACAAATATGAATTTGCATGAGGTTGTATTATCAACTTTGCACCTAAATGGAATAATTTCATGTAACATTGTTTAGTTACTATAAAATTCTATACCTAACGTTTATTCTTGATTTCCTTTTCAATATTTATACGATTCCAATGCTAAACCAGATATTACCTATGGAACCATACCGAAGAAACTGCGGTATTTTTCCCCTTATCCATTGTTGCGTGATTTATCGAAGTTTAATATTATTTTTATAAACAGAATGTAATCTTCATTGTGATTTTATGTTTACCATTATCATCGATCCTGAAGTTTTTCATTCATTTCAAACCAGATTGCCGACATTCATATACAAGATTTGCTTCATATTTTCTGTGGATCACTTAATTTATTTTCCATGTATTTCCAAAATGATTGGCTTACAAATATAGTTGCTAATGTACAATCTTATCTCGTCCATCCTCCATACTAATCGAATGAATACATCATCTAAATCTCAAAAACTTGTGAAAACCCAACTCATATTTCCAGAGCTCCGAAAATTTTCTTTTTTATATAGAGATAATCACATTCAAAGTCCTTCCATAATATTTTTATTAATTTATCATAGGCATCAATTAGATTTTTTATCTTGCAATCACCAGCATTCTATATATAGGTATTGTTATACAGACCATTTGTCATTGCCCAAAGTTTTCTCATCATACCTTCCATAAATAATATGTTCATTAAGAAACACATTACTTATGAATTTATAAACGTCAATTAAGCATCAAGAGAAACATCATTGTGTGTACATTTTCATAAAATCCTCAACTTTCATTGTGAAATGTTTCCTAGGACATATCTGGGTAATCTCATATTTATCTTCACTTTTTGTATAGCCTAGTAAGCGACTCAGCTAACTACACTATTAGATTTTATGGAGATTCTTAAGTTGAAGATTAATCATATTAATGCATGCCTCTACTTGTTCCTCTTTTCTTTAGAACATTTGGTACATATAAAAAAATTATCAACTTCCTTTCCAAGTCATTATTCTTTCCATCTTCATGTACCGAAGAAAATGCATTCTCTTTTGTCATGAAAAAAATAAGTTTTCTCCTTAATCAATATTTTTCTCTTTGTATTTTTTTTGCTGTTTCTACTAAATATTCATATGTTTTGGAGACGGAGACCAACCAGTCCAGAACGACCATTTTTCTCATCGTAATTTTGTATCCCGGAATACTTTTGTTAGACCGAGTAGTTAAGTTGTTTCTGAGAGGCAGGGTGAATGCAACTAAACTTTATTAAACAGTCTTCAAGTTTATTTACATCAATCTGTGAGCAAGAAGGTAAAAAAAATAAAAAAAATAGAACATGACCAAGCATGATGACCTAGGTTGGTCTATTAAATGTGCAAGAAAGAGAGATTGATAAGGCAATAGATCAAAACCGTTACAGTGTAAGAGCGTATTTGAAACACATGTGGTATGTGGCTAACCCTTAAAATTGACTTACATTTAAAATACCTAGCAGTACTGTATGTGGAAATACGCAGGGTATAGGCAAACAATGGGGACCCAGTGTGTTTTGCCACGAATGATTAGGCAGAAAGCATTCAGGGTGTGACGGATCACAAGGAAAGGGCCAATGTAAGGTTGGAGATAGAGGTGGCTTTCTAGTGTGGTTGCGCAGCTAAACATGTGTAGCAGAGTGTGGATCTGTCAGTGTGTATTGCTTAGCTGGGGGCTTTTATGTCTAGCGGCATGGAAAAAAATTTTCCCACAAGGGGCCGTAGCCACTGGAGATTGCAGACGAAAAAAAAAAATCCAGCATGGACGACCAACGAGTTGCAGACGCCGAGACATCCAGGCCGTCTTTAGGAATGGTTTTTAGTCTCAGGAGAACCCAGGTAATCTTGGTAAACCAATTGGAGTCTTTTGGGGTGGGCCATCAAAGATGATTTGAAAGTATGATAAAAACATTCAACCCTTTCGTTGGCAACAGAGTTGTAGGTTGATAATTGATATAGAGTGATTCACAAGAGATTTGCTAATGACGTCTACAATTGAGAGGTGAAAGTGTTGTCCATGTCATAAGTAATATGCTCCGGTATACCAAATCTCGCTGACCATCCTGAGGATAAGGCATATGTACATGAGGTGGTCATTGGAGTTTCAATGGGAATGATTTCAAATGAGTGAAGAGGTCGATGACGGTAAACCGGTAATGATGTTTGTGTGATGTGGGTAGTGAGCCTGCTATGTCAAACTGAGTCTTGGTAAAAGGCCGGTGAGGGTGAGGAAAGGTTCCTACTTCTGCATTCAGGTGTTGATGTATTTTGGAGTTTGGCAAGAAGTGCAGGCGCAGTCACGGAGGAGGATGAAATTAAAGTCGTCAAGAGGTGACATCACAGCAGAGGGATTTGCAGAATCTCTTACATGCTTGGTACTCTGGATCTTTTCGTTAGGCTTCTGGGAAGGCATTGTAATCCAATCCTTTATGAATAGCGGTAATGTTCTTCTTAAGAGATCATAGGCACGAGATTCTTTTTCCCATGGACGAGTTGAAGGGTGCAATTGTATTCGGTCACGGTAGAAAGATGTTGACGTTTACGGACAGAACAGACATCAGACTGTCACGTAAAGGCTTTTGATCCATGCAATTGACAAAGGACATACCTTCTAAGAAGTGTCAACTATAATGAAAATAGAGTAGCTGTAGCTGGATTCTGCCATGGACAGATTTATAATGAAGATGATTAATGAGTATGTGGTCAATGGTTCCCCCACGAAGCATTGACCACATGCTTGAGAATTGCACCAATAGCAACGTCGCTGGCATTGGCAGAGCGAAGACGAGGTGCATGTGGCACGAGAAAAGTGAGAGCATCAGGGTTGAGAGGGTATTCATTGAGTTGCAGAAGGCCACTTCTTAAGGGAGACCTCTCTTCAGGTCTTTTGGCCTACCCTTGAAGAAGGCATAGAGAGGGGCAAGTGTGGTGGCGAAGACCGGCATGAAACTTATGATAGGTTATCATGCAAATAATTCTCAAGTAATGGTCAAGGGCGTGGGGAAGTCCTGAACGACTGCTACCTTTTCCAGAAGGGAGCAATGCAGTGCCCTAAGAGCGATACTACATTGGCGCAGAATGTATACTTTTCTTACCGGACTACAAAGCCTTTATGTTATAGGCGGTCGAGCATGATGCGTATGTTACAGAAGTGTTCCTCTCTGGAGGAGGACAACATAAGTATATCATCTATGTAATATACAAAGAGGAGGAGGTCTCCTAAGATGCCATGCATGAGGTGCTGAAAAGGATTTGCTAACGATTTTTCGAAAAACAATTATTCGAAAGACAATCGTTCGATTTTTTTTTTTTTCAGGTCCAAACATTCGAAAACAATTGTTCGAATGTGAAATTGTGCGAAGTTAAAACTGATAGAATTACATGCTATTCGATAAGCAATGTTTCAAAATTAATATATCTGGAATCCCTGAGTGACAGCAACTTGTTGAGTATGAGTAGAAATTTATTATTTTGTGGTAGTTAAATAAGAAACAACTCAATTGCATTATTTGTCTATTATATACATTATTTAAAAAAATGGTTTTCACCCATTCTTGTCTAGATATCTCTTGAAACCCTTAATGGCTGAGTTCATTAAAAGTGAAAAAAGAAAAAATATGTTAGTAGGAATGGACATTTATTTATTAAAAACGAGATAATACAAGATAAAACATAGTGGAAGTGCCATAAATTTTCAAATTACTGTAAATATTGTGCTATAACGGTAAAAGATGTTACCATTTAAAAAAAAAAAAAAAAACCATCATTCAGGTGATCCAGCTGACATAGAAGTGTGAAAACTTAAGGAAAAAGTTGAAGCCTAGGCAAAAGGTACATTTTTCTCCTATCATTATATAATTTCAAATTGCCAACTGTTAACGGTATTGAGCACTCATTTAGAAAGGTTCGCTCGCAAAAATATTTTGGACTATTCACACTCACTCATGGGAAGGATTTGGGTTTTCAGTAAAATGTATTAAGACTTTCAGGAATGAAGATTTTCTTCTCTTTGACTGGGGTCTAGAGGAAGGAAGAATATCATTATTTTCCACACACGCAAATCTTGTTGCTTCAACTTTTTGTCGGATTTTGTTCTACAATGGTACTTTCAGAACTGTCCCTACACTGATTGAATAACTTTTTACTATGCATAGCTTAAATATTTGGGTTTTTATACCTTTGATTTATGAGTTGATACCTAGTAACAGGAGAGGAAACTTATGTTAGATTTTTGTGATCGTCAAAGAATTGGCACTGCTTTTAAATACTGATTCAATCACTACAGATCTGCAAAAGGCCACGGTAAATGCTTCCAAGAAAGAATTTTCCTCAGTCAAGTCTAATGGTTATTCTTTCCTTTTTGGATAAGGTTTATATAGAAATATATGCAGTGTTGGTTTAAAAGTACAATATGATACTGACATAAAGTTTTTAATGAAAAATCTAATAATATTAGCACTGACATTTATCCCAGAACTCAGTTATTGAAATTTTTGAAAATTTACTAAAACAGGAGTTATCTCCGCCCGAATTACTTCCAGTAATAGATTATTTTGAGGATTCGTAGCGTGGTTGACCAGGTAGATGGAATTCTTTCCGTTCACCTTTGTTTGAATTAAATATTTGGTCTTGCTTGGAGAGAGTTAAGAATAATTTTCCACAGTCAAAAAATTCTATTGACTCTTGTCATCGAGCATTGACGTCCTTAAAAGAGAGCAATCTCTGAATGAAATTGAAAGGGCAAAATTCAATAGAGATGAAGAATGTGGAAAAAGCCTGCGGCAATATAAAGAGAGGGAAAGACGTCTTAAGAAACTAGTTGACAACTTTGAAGAATATCAAGACGAGATCAAGTATCTTTGTACAGTAGTCCATAATCTGAGGATGCAATAAAATATCTATCCTTTTTATATTAATATTAATAATTTTTTATAGATTTTAAAACATTTTTATATATGCCATATATATGCAAAGATTTGTGAATAAAACTTTTTTAAATTAAAAATATTGGTAATTACCATTATTCCTATTCTCATTTATGGTTAGGTAAAGTAGGCTTTGGATTCGAAAAATACTAATTTCGAAAATTTTCTTATTCATATATCTTATAATTTGATCAATTGGAAATTTTTATAATTGCAAATTCAAAAAATGTATTCGAATAATTCATTCTCGGCAAATTTTTCGTCGAGCAATTGTGGTTCGAATGATTTTTTGAAAAATCGTTCGCCTCCCTTGAAAAGTGTCTCATGCATTATGAAAACAAAAGAGAAGTAATTGAAGGTGTATGTACCAAAGGGGGGAGTGCAGTGATGGCAGTCTTGGGGATGTCTCCTGGGTTCATGGGCACCTGATGATACCCCCTTTAGGAGGTTGAGCATTGAAAAACCTATATATATATATATATATATATATATATATATATATATATATATATATATATATATATATATATATATATATATTATATATATATATATATATATATATATATATATATGTATATATATATATATATATATATATATATATAAATATATATATATATATATATATATATGTATATATATATATATATATATATATATATATATATATATATATATATATATATATATTTATATATATATATATATATATATATATATATATATATATATATATATATATATATATATATGTTTATATATATATATATATATATATATATATATATATATATATATATAGAGAGAGAGAGAGAGAGAGAGAGAGAGAGAGAGAGAGATATATATATATATATATATATATATATATATATATATATATATATATATATATATATATATATATATATATATCACTAGCACACGTGACTTCAATCAATGTAAAAATCACCCACGAATGCCATTTAATACCGAATTCCATCTTGGGAATATATATATCCCTTTAAAATTATTTTTATGGTAATAGCTTCTGGCCGGGTAGAGATTTGAACTCCCACCTGTTCGGCCGGAAACCATGCCTGCAAAGACTCTACTGACTGAGCCATCCCGAGAGATAAAAGTTTATGACAAGTCCCCGTACATATTCCTGTCGAATTCAGGAATCTGTTCATAGACTTGAAATAAACCCATCTCCACCATGATAGCTGAATCGTGAGTTTGCAACACGTGGGTATTTTAAATGAATATATATCACTAGCACATGTGATTTCTATCAATGTAAATATCACCCACGAATGGCATTTAATACTAAATTCTATTTTGGGAATATATATCCACTTGGAATTCTTTTTATGGTAACAGCTTTTGGTCAGGTAGAGATTTAAACCCCCACCTGTTTGGCTGGAAACCATGTCTGCGAAGACTCTACCGACTGAGAAATCCAGAGAGATAAAAGTTTACGACAAGTCCGCATACATATTCCTGTAAAATTCAGAAATCTGTTCATAGACTTGAAATAAACCCATCTCTACCATGATAGCTGAATCGTGAGTTAGCAACACGTGGTTATTTTAAATGAATATATATCACTAGCACACGTGATTTCAATCAATGTAAATATCACCTACGAATGGCATTTAATACCAAATTCTATCTTGTTAATATATATCCACTTGGAATTCATTTTATGGTAACAGCTTCTGGCCGAGTAGAGATTTGAACCCGCACTTGTTCAGCCGGAAACCATGCCTGCAAAGACTCTACCGACTGAGCCATCAAGAGAGATAAAAGTCTGCATGATATGATTCAAAATAATCAAGAGATAAGGCCATGCCTAAAAGCTCCTTCTCTATTGTTTGGAGTTCTTCCCATGTCTGGAAGAAATTTATGATGCTGCACATACAGTTGGGGCTTCCCGCTAGCACCTTGTTCTTTAACTTTTGGAAGTAGCTAGGTGCACTCCTAGAATCGAACGAAATTACTCAATACTGATTGAGTCAAAAATGGGTTAAAAGTGCTGTCAGAGGTCATGACTCCTCTGGCATGAAGTGGAAACATATAGATGGGATGGGTTGGAGAGATGGCCTTGCCACTACCTGCTTTGAGTTACCGGTGACTTAGCAAGGATGGCAGGAGGCTACATAAGCCTTAACAATTGTTTGCAAGCCAGGCCAGAACTGACGCTTGGCCATATGGGTAGTACTCTGACTTCACACCAAATTGTCCTCCAAGTCCCGCATGAGCCATACGTAGCCTCAATAACTGGAGGTTACGGGGCACAACTACTCGCTGGTACAGGGCTTCAGTAGGATCATGTGAACCATGGATGATCTTGAAGAGCACCTTATCCTTCAGCACGATATCCTTCTTACAGAGATCATTTATTCCCACTTCATTCGAGTAAGTGGCTTCCTAGGAGTATTTCAGCATCTCATCTAACAGCTGGAATCTAATGAGCTTTTTCTGGCTCCCTAGGGTGTCTGAGCTAATGTGTGCTTCTTTTTTTTTGCATCCTCTGAGACCTCTGGCCTGGTGTTTGAGGTAGCCCTATCATCAATAGGGGTAAGCAGCACAGCTTCCTATGAAAAAAATTTTCAGGTATGAGGCTTAGACTTGTTGCTGGGAGAGGATGACTCCAGGGCCTCCTCACTTAACCAAGCTATCTCACCAAGGTCAATGTCACTTTCCCATTCGCCTTCCTCTGCAGGTAGTTTCGTCACAGTTTTGGGATCTGGCTTGGCAGCCTTCATGCACATGAAGGGTACGCGCAGTATGTCTTTCAGGTGGTCTTGGCCCAGGAGCAAGTTGTTGCCCTCATGTTTGAGATCTCTCACAACTACTTGCTGACCCGAGACGTAGTTACCCTCAACTCTACTTTAGGGAGGTCCTTGGTGACTTCATTGCGCCGCAACTTCCAGTGATTGTCCTGCTTGACTTTGGCACCATTGAGTTACAGTTGCGAGTTATTGAGCTGTGCTAATTGGACATCCATTCCTTGCATCTTAAATTCATGCGTTCTCACTCGTTCTCTCTCATCATGTCTCTTTGATTCATACTTCCTTGCTCTCACCACATCAAACTCTTCTTACTCTACTCTTTTCCAGGCCTTGGGCTTATTCATAAGTTCCTGCATATACTTTGGCAATGCATCTCTCTCATAGCCTTGCCTTTCTCCCAAGTCCAGAATATTTTGCCAATTCCCAAATGACCTAGTGACCAGAACAAACTTAACAGCTTGAGGTATGGTGTTGAGCAAGCAAGAACTTACACGGAGGGAAAAATGGTCTAGCCCAACTAAAAGTTGCATCGAAGGAAAGATAAAGATGGAGCTGGGCTGAATATACAATGACTGTAAAAATAACTGTCAGAAAAGAACTAACACCCGAATGGCAAGCCTCACAAATAATTGAACAGTAGCCTAACTAGGAAAGAAGGGAGCACGCCAATAAGTGTGCACATAGCTATCTGGTTGCAATGCGTCCGAAACAAATAAAATACAAAATTCACCTGGAATCACGACAATGGGTAATCTTGCGCGCTAGACATGAAAAAAAAAATGAAAGACACCTATGAGGGATTCTGTATGCTAGACTTAAAAAATAGAATCACAGCAATGGGTAATCTAGCACGCTAGGCTTAAAAATTGAATCACAGCGATGGGTGATCCTGTATGTTAAAATTGAAAAAATTGAATCACAGCAATGCGTGATCCTGTATGCTACACTTAAAAAAGGGAATCACAGCGATAGGAGACCCTATATGCTAGACATGATAAATGGAATCACAGCGATGGGTGATCCTGTATGCTAGACGTAAAAAATTGAATCATGACCTGAAGCAAACTTTGCATTTTTACCTGAAGTATAATAAATCAAATAAAAACAATGTTACTGAGTATACATATTGCTTCGCAAAGAAAAATCAACCGTATACCTATTTCCTCTTTAACAAAAGTGAATTCAAGGAGTTACAGCTTCCAAATATTTTATACGAATGATTGTGTACCAAGACTGAAAAAAAAACTAGAAAGAATATGATATCATCGATGCTTTATTTTTAGTTTAGCAACTTTAACATGATCGTACGAGAATTATCCCTTTCAAATCATGTACATAAAAAATATCCCACGAAATATCACAAAAACAAAATTACATGCCACTAACTATTAAAAAAGAATTCGAAATAATAAGGGATGCAACGGTTTCTTGCCATTGCCTAACACAAATTATGCCCTCACTGCAGTAAATGTTTATATGGATCGTAAGACAGTAGTTTTTTTTTTTTTTTTTTTTTTATAAGACCAGCCTGTTTCCTTGCACCAAAGATAAATGATAAATTATTTTAGGCAGAAAAAGAGCGATTGAATTGTGTATGAACCACTCACCAATGTGCAAGAATTCGGCAAAAAATCTAGGTCTGTACTTCTATTTTGTAGAATTCCATAAAAAATACACAAAGCTAACATTAATGAACATTGGCTTCGTTCGAAAACACGGTTGTGGACAGATTTATTTCAGGTTGACTCTGCTTGAAATTAATACGTGCTTAGCCTATTACGTTTTCGTAAAACATGTGATTAATCCACAATATATTTGATATATCATAATCACTATGAAAACCGCCACTCATAACGAACAAATGGCTAATTTGTTACATACAGTTAGCTATCGTTTTCAACGAAACTGAATCTTACCCCGTGTTTCATAAATATGTTTTTCACTATGCATAGAAACGCAGAAATAAACACAAGATTTTAACAATATAATATAAATTGTTTTGGTTGCTTATCTTCCGTGTTTCCAACTCCAGTGGTGATAATATTTACCTTAAAAGAAAATAAAGGTTTGTCTAATTGCTACGGACAGAAGGGGGGTGGGGGAGTTTTGACTTTCATAGCAATAACTTTAAATTACTATTTTAGAGAATCCTGGAAAGGTCACCAGTTTTGTTACACTGCCTTGGTTAAAAATTCAAGCCATGAAAAAAAAGAAATGAAAAGGAGATTAAGGTCACCAGCTGGCATTATGACAATAAATACTAACCACAAATATATGTGCAATACTGTTTAACTAAAAAATTTGAAAGAAAAATCGAGCACAATAGAGAGAGATGTTCTTGCTAAGTCACATGGTGCTTCACGTGGAGTTGGACAGACCGTGGACGAATTCAGCAAATAATCCCAATCCCTGGAAAGGGAAAATATATCAAGGTATCCACCAATCACTCACGCAATTTACTTCTGGAGGCTGAAAACATGATGAAATCATACAGTTTTAACTTTTAAGCAGATAAAATCCAAGTGCATAACTTAGGAACTTGAAACACCATCGCATGGAAATTTACATTGTCACAGGATGAAGTAATTAAGGTTAGGAACAAATGGCCAATGTGGTTAAGATGTGAGGAGGGGATAAACTAGTAAATGTTCATTGGGTACGATCTTCCATTGAGTATAAAAGGAAAGAATGAGATGTGATAAAGAAGGAAGTCCGATGGCTGCGTAAAGATTATAAGGATACGAGGTCCTAATACAGGCACCTTACCTTGAAAAAAGGACATTGTCCTCTCCCTTGCTGAGAGTGCATCACAGGTCTTGATTCCGTGAAGGTTGAAGAGCGAATACCTGCCCAGCAGCTCCTATAACGAGGTAACCCCTTTCAGCCCCCAATGGGGCAGGGTGTCATTGGTCTGACATCATGTCCTATTGGTCATTGGCCTTGGCTTCATCACTCGACACCTCCATCAATAGGCCTCCTCTCGACTTCTCCTGGGCTCCCTTTGTGGCGGAGCTAAGCGGCCTCATGCATTCTGAAGATGCCTGGAATGAGACCTCAGGGGAGTAGACGGGTATAGGGTAGGTGGGCAGGTGGTGAGGCTCATGGTAGGGTCCCATTGCTTGTTGTATTTTGACCAGTCCTTGCTGGGGGTTTTTGTATGAAAAAATGAGCAATATCCCTCTCGAATAACATTAGGTAAACGTATTTCTTTTTTTTATTTAATAAGTGATATAATTTCCTTTTTTCAAATACCATAAAGTAAGTTGAAGAGAAATGTCTAGAAAAGTCAGTCCTTTTACGAATAATGATAAAATAGCTTAATCAAAATGATATATTTGTAATGGAGAGGTCTTAAGAAAATGCTTGTGCTTTTCGGGTATTGTAAACATTGATATAAATAGTATTGTTAAAGAAAAATGTATGTAATGAGCCGAGCTGAGAGTCACTCTTTGGG
Source organism: Palaemon carinicauda (assembly GCF_036898095.1). NCBI lineage: Eukaryota > Metazoa > Arthropoda > Malacostraca > Decapoda > Palaemonidae > Palaemon > Palaemon carinicauda. The sequence continues at coordinate 25,947,126 of NC_090748.1, read as the reverse complement.
AGAGCCCCAACTTCAAAAAATAATACAAATCAATTTCTTGGGAAAACAGTAGTATTGCGTGAAACATATGTGAAGGGAAAAACTTTCCATAATATTACTTTCAATTTTTGAATACAAAAAATACTATAACTTTCTTATTATATGCTAATCATTCTCAAGTTATGTCCAGGAAAATTCTTAGGTAAGAAACAAAAGAGAATTATGAAACTGTTCATGGATTACAAAATCGATTACCATAGGGTGAGTGAATGCTAATAAATTCATGACAATGTTCAAGGTATATTTTGGAGAAGATGAAGCAGGGACAAATTTATATCCTCCAAAATTTTATCAAATCATCCGTTAGTCTATCTATACTTCTTAAATTTCACATTAATTAGTATTCTACGTTAATAGTTCAATATTTAAATGTTGTTAGCAAAAATTTGGACAGAGTTGGTGTGTCTGGGGATAAGTTATCATTATTTTCTTACTATTGCATTGAATTATTTGTTATTCTTTGTTTACAAAACCAAATAGAAATATATATTCTTTTCTTGAGTCAGATTATGCAAAGTTGAAAAAGTATAAGTTTGTAGACTAAAATTTTTACCATTTGAGAGGTTAAGACTCTTAGCATGCAAAAAAGAAGAAAAAGAAGATTGTCTTAATATTTTCCAAAACCCCTATTATATTTTACTTATACTATGGTTGGTATGATTCTCTAGCACGACTATTATTATCGTTAGTGTTTCAGGTGCCTAACAATTGTTAAATTAGTTTGCCCATTGTCTAAGATATAGTTTAACATCAAAACAAAAGAAAGACTGAAATAGGCAGGATGCGCTCATTACACACGTAATCAACTCGTTTCAGTCAGGGAATTCCATGTTTTTCTGGTATTATTGATCATTGTTTCATTTACTCATCCTTATTGTATCGAGTAGCCATATGTTGGTCTTACTAGATGCTGCGGGTTTAGCTGTGCATACTCTGGGCTACTCCAAAGAAGACTGCCATGTCCACCTATGAGGTGGTTGAATAGGGTTAGGTGGTTTTGTTGGTTTTTGCTGACGGTAGTAGAAAGAACTCTATTAGATTTGTTCTCTTTTGTGTGCAGATCCATTAGTGGATATCAATTCAATCCATTTCGATCATCTGATATACTTATCATGATAATATCTATAGCTGAAGATGACATTATGCGAACCAGGTCTCTTGGCGGATGTAGTATTGCTAATTTGCCTATACAAATCTAGTTCAACTACCCTTTTCTAATATGTTCCATGAATTGTCAATATTATTTTTCTTATTTCTATAACTAATTTATAGATTTTAAATGACTTGCTTGTAATCTTTAAGGCTACTTCCAAACTATGTTTTTTTTTCTGCACGAGAACCCCCTTTTTCCTAAACTAGGTTTCTTTCTTCATATCAATCATTGTGTAGAATTAGGGATTTCAAACTAATTTTCTTCAAAATCCCTATCATTTAAGTTCTTCATTGCCATAATCTGGCATAAAGTTTTCAAATCCTCGTCACTATAACGTCAATAGAATCATCTTAATAAATAAATCTGATATCACAGGAAATGTTGTTTGATGTCGATGGTTGGGGCTCATGAGTTGAATCATGATCATCAACAACTGGTTTTTTTTTCATCGCATAATTATCTTTGTTTCTCTAATATTTGGCGTTTCTTTCATACAGTTATCCTTGCGCACCTCTTCTGTCTACTCTCGGGTGATTATTTTCCCCTGCATTTTACGTGAACAGCATGAAAAACCTAAACAACAGAATAAAAACAGGCACTATCTGGCAACTTCAAGGACAATTTTGACACAGAATTAAGTGTAAGTTTATAATAATTAAATTACTTCTCAAGTTGTCTAGCTGTCTCCAGACCCCATCCCTTCTTATTTGACAATAGAAGAAAAACATATCGTCTATAACTATTGATAACTGTCAAATTCTTGTAAAATCAAAAAAGCAATGAGAGTGCAAACCACTACGGTAGCTTTGTTGCTTCAATTATAGAATGGTGCAATATTAGTAAGGACATTGGAACATGTATAATTGAATAGATTTTTTCAAATATAGTATTTACAATACCATATGATTCTGTGAAAACCTCTATTAACGAAGTTCAGAAAAAAAGAATTCTGATGACTAGTGCTTCTGCCATAAGTTACTTGTTGGAACAGAATAAAGGCCCCAACATTTAAAATTTTAAACCTCTTTCTTATTTATTTTCAGTATTGGAATATGCAATATGATTATAGCTCTTATTTTATCGAGCATAGTAATAATGAAAGGTTAGGGTAAAAAATGTATGTTTGAAATATATAGTCTGACCATTGGAAATGGAAGCCAAGTTCATGTTCGAACAGATGCTGGAGCGCAAGCTACAATTCACCCCCTAAAGCTTGTATAATTGATAACTAACACCAAAATACTAGGGCACGGGAATATCACGCTTAGCGAAACATAGTCTGCTTGCCAGAACAATGGAGCAGTGAGATATTGTTTATTCGCGAGCGAAACAAGCATCAAGCAGAGCAAGAAACAAATCCTTGTCTCAATTAAGTTAAGAGGTATTTGTAATATGATGAACGTAAAGGGTACCTGACACTTGCACGCATTCGGGGCACGCACTGGCACGCATTGATGCGCGAACTCGCGTGAACGAGTCGCGAAAATGTCGTGAACAGTGCTGGAACTCGCGTGCCAGAGCATACCAATGCGTGCCATGCGTGCCCAGAACTTTGAAATGTTTAAAGTTTGTGGCACATATTGGCACGCACAAAATAGTCGTGAAATAGTCGTGAACGATGCGCCAACTGGAGTGAACTGGAGTGAACAGTGTGGGAACTGGCGTTAACTGGAGTGAACGATGCGGGAAGTGGCGTGAACTTTATAATGAAGAGAAACAAAAGGGAAATGAAAAAATTAATGAAAAGGAAAGAAAAATAAACCTAATAAATTTTTATATTTGCTGTTTTAATGTGAAAAATAAAATTATATCATATTTCAAAATATTTCTATAACTTTATAATGAAGAGAAACAAAAAGGAAACGAAAAAATTAATGAAAAGGAAAGAAAAATAACCTAATAAATTTTTATATTTGCTGTTTTAATGTGAAAAAAAATGATATCTTATTTCAAACTATTTCTATAACTTTATAATGAAGAGAAACAAAAAGGAAACGAAAATATTAATGAAAAGGAAAGAAAAATATAAACCTAATAATTGTTTATATTTGCTGTTTGAATGTAAAAATAAAATGATGTCTTATTTCATGAACACACTTATTTTCCTCTATTACCAATCAAGACCCAACACTTTTGTTTTAAATAAAAATGAACTGAAAAATAAACCCAAGAAATTTTTAAGTTTGCTGTTTGAATGTGAAAGTAAAATGATGTTTTATTTCATCAACATACTTATTCTTCTTTATTACCTTAAAATGAAGAGCAAAACAATTTTTTTCTGTTTGCTGTTTCAATGTAAAAATAAAATGATTTCTTATTTCAACAGACTTTTTTCTATATACCTTAATATTAACAGCCTAAAAACTTTTCATGTTTGCTGCTTTTAATGTTAAAATAAAATGCTTTCTTAATACTTGTACATATTTTATGTCTGCTATTTATATGTAAATCAAATGCTTTCTTATTGAAACAAAAATAAAGGGCAACAGAAAATTCAAACGAAAAAGATACGTTTCATCTCCTCAATGTAATGGTGTCTCTGACAGAAAGCATTGTTGTCTCTTCCGAAGCCAATCAAAGAATGTCCTCGGGTTGGAGAAGTCCCGTTTTTATATGGAGTGGCCAATTCGTGAACTGGCGTGAACTGGCGTGAACGATGCGGAAACGATGCGGAATGATGCGTGAACTCGCGTGAACGTGTCGTGAACTTCTCGTGAACTACGCGTGCCAATTCATGCCATGGCGTGAACGTCGCGTGAACGTCGCGTGAACGATGCCCGAACTGGAGTGAACTGGTCGTGAACAGTGGGGGAAAAACACCAGTGCGTGGCAAAAATGCGCGCAAGTGTCAGGTAGGCTTAACACTGCTACGATCAACATCATGGAAAATGGGACGAAAACCCCTGTTTTCTAATCGTCCGGAGAACTGGCAAACAATAGTTCTTGTATTTTGACAGTGTTTCATAACCGTTAATCGGTTTTGATTACTATAACTTTGTTAATACGAAGATTTTTTTCTGGTCAAAACAAAGTTTGAGAAAGTTAATTTGTATATCAACATGATTAGACAAGTTCACTATATTCTAAAGTTTTTCGAATGTAATTGAAAACGATACCTAGCACAAAGCCATAGCTTTTCAGTTATCGACCCGCAATAACTTGAAAACTGGATTTCCACTGGAAATCATTATCAAGAAAAAGATTTCTACAAACCGTTTCTTGCAGAATATCAATGATTTTTCCGCTTATTTCTCGAAATTAGCTTGCTTTTCCTAGAATTGATTTATACCGTAGGCACATTAGGTCTGTGTGATAACAATACGCAAACTTGTTAACGTTAGGGTTATATCAGTCGACCCTTCGCTTGACTTTGACCTTGACCTTCTTCCTAGGTCTTCAAAAATCTAATCACTTCCACGTCTCAGCATAACCATTAATTCCTTGAAAGTTTCACAATTCTTTTAGTAAAATTGTGGCCCAGATGATGTTCAAAAGCAGTAAACAGATAAACAGACAATTAGGTGCAAAATCATAACCTCCTCCCAACTTCATTGGCCGAGGTAATTAGGAAAAACAAAAGGATACTGTTATTTCATGATTATTTTTGTATAATAAAGACTGTTATTAAAAGGGGGATGTTAGCTATGCATAGCTTAGATAAAGCTAACACTTACGTCTGGCATCAAAACACGTAAAGGTACCAAAAAGTGTTTAAATCAGAAAATCCATGTTTACATGCCAACAACTCCCAACAAAAGCGAGGCATTATGGAATAATACATACACTATAGTAGAGTGAATAAGTCTGAAGTATTGATAAACGTGATTTTGCCATAAATTATAAAATGACATGACTACAGGTAGTTCGAGAGAGTAAATGATATATTTTTAGAAACTTATAACTATGCTTGAGGATTTATTGATGGATCGAAATGACCATTGTTTTGTTTAGCGTATTAGTAGTAATATTAATTTTGATTTTCTGTCATTAACGCTTATCAGATTTCCACTTAAGTTATTCATGTGGATATAAATAAAGACGAAATACAGGTACTACTTGCAATGACTTTTTCTGGATATTTCAAAGTAACGCAAAATCATGTTTTCAAAAGGTATTACGCTCAGAGGAATAATTTTTTGGGGAAAAGGAATTTATATTAAAATCTCAGATATAGTGCTGCTTTAGCCAAACCCTTAGCCCACTGTCAATAACTCTAGAAATTGCTGCCTTACATTTGGTCTATAAGTATTGTTGATGAGTGTAAGAACTAGCTGTAGTAATAACCCTCTACCAAATTCTAAACCATGCCTGATATGTCACCGACAGAACTAGATATAGTTTTTGTTTAAATTTTAATTATACATTTTTAAATTTATGTTCATTTTACCTATTGTCCTACAATAACCAGACAAATCATATAAGTGGCAAAAATCCCTTAACAGTATGGAATAATTCCGTCTCTCAATAGATAACAAGCTCATCCTGTGGTCTCAAGATCTAATTTTCCTTCATTCCTGCATGTCAACATCTAATTTGAAAGGCAGCGGAATTCCTAAAGATGTTGTTTATTCCGCTCTGATGTATTCCAATAACATTAAAATGAGACTGACATCCTTTTAGCCTTGACCGCAAAATGGCCTATTAGTATCGCTAACGTGAATTCTTATTGAATAAATTATCTGGAAAAGACGAAAATCACCTGATAATTGGAGAAGGAGCGTTTTGTCGGCATATTCAGCATTATCAATTAACCAAGTGACTTCAAAACTTTATAATGAAGTTACCCAAATATTTTTTTTTCGTTTTTGTAAACAATAAAACTTCTATGACATAACTTTATTCTGATAGAGCAAGCAAATTCCCTTTAACATTGAAACATTTTAAATTAAATCTCTATTTCTATTACCTGATAATACTTTTTTTTCATATTTTGGGATCCTAATTATATATACATATGAAAAAATCATAATACACTGGATTTTAAGTGTGAAAGTAAGAAAAGGGAAATTGTTCTTACATCATGAGAAAAATCTTAGGTATTCTTTCTGTTATGCACATGCATATCAAATGCATGCTATTGTCTCTAATATTCAGAGCAGAGCAGTTTGAGCCTGATGGTTTGTTTACTTTTTCATCTTTCTCTACATCGTTTCCTATTTCTCTTCTCTGTCGATGTTTCTGACACCCTTCATCTAGCTGGCTTTGTCCAACACATCGTTTCCTGCCAAGTCTTTGTACGTGAGATGTGCTATAACCACATCCATCCACCTTAGCTTGGTTTTCCTCTCACTCTCCCACCAAGCATACGCATACTGCAACACTCTCTTCCCTTCAGATGTTTCATTCCTTCTAATTACATGGTCATACCACACCACTCTTCTTTACTGGGCATTCTTTGATAGTTTTACGGCCTTAATATTTCCTTTTTTTATCACCATATAAATTCAAAAGCAATTGCACTTGAACAGTGTCCAATTACTTCTTTTTGCACCGCTATACCGACAATATTTCTAGTCAATACATCAAAGCTGGTCTGGGTAATGTCTCACACACTCTTCCTTTAACATGTATGTAGATTCTGCGTCCACTTAGGTCACCTGACATTTTGATATCTGTTTCCCTTTTTTTTTATTCAGTCTGTAATCTGCTTGCTATATTAACGTATGAATTTCCTTCATAAGCTCAAAATTAACTAAGAATTTATGGCTCAACCTTGCCCTTCCATACTAATTTCGGAGTTTTGATCTTCGTTGAATCTTCGTATTCAGTATTCTTTGTACTAATTTTCATCCTTTGGCCTTAAAGTTCCTGCATTTTTTTTTTAGTTTCCATTTCTCTAGATAAAACATATAATGAGGTCAAAAAATTTATATATTAAAAGAGAAACTATGAGGTAAGCTAGCATCTACTGGTAACCCATTACTAGTCCAACACTGTTTCTAATCTGTAGTTTTGCTCCTTCACACATACCTCGAACTAAAATTCCCGTAATTCTCCGGAGTGATATTTACTCGCTCACATTCCCAACCCTATTACCATAGGGCTTTATAATATGCTTTTTAATGTATATAAATATCATGTGTAGTTATTTATGTTTTTCCATTCATTTTCCTAGTATGAAACTAGACTGTTATTTACTTCTACGCATTTCGTGAATAATTCTATAATCCATCATTATTTCCCAAATATTCAGGGTGCGGAACATCAGTTTTATTTCTAGTGTACGCAAACGGGAATATCAAACTTCTTATTATAGCTGTTTCCAATCAAATCTTTTCTTTATTATTTTGGTATCATCACCTAGCCCTATATGTTTTCCCATATTTCTAGTGGATTCCACCTGATTGTATTGCTTAACCATTTTTTTTAATTCCTCAATGTCTTCTTCACTTCTTTCCTGATAAGAGTTTGTTTCATATATAGGTTATGGAATCTCCAATCAAACCATTTTCTAGGGATATCTTGATCTGAAAAGTATTCTTTATATTTCTCCCACTATTATTTATCTTATTTTCGTTGCATTAAAACACATTATTTCCATCCTATTCCTGAAATAAACCTTTGGATTACTGTTTCCCATCAGCTGTTTCCAAAACTCTTTACTAGTCAAATAATGCTCTTGCTTTTCTGTTGCATCTGCATTCCCCACTTGTTTCTTATTTCTGTTTTATTTCTTCACATCTTCTCGCTTTTCATACTAATATCAGATCTTTTTAAATCCGTTTTAGCTACCACTATCCCTTTATATATATATATATACATATATATATATATATTTATATATATATATATATATATATATATATATATAGATATATATATATATATATATATATATATATCTATATATATATATATATATATATATATATATATATATATATATATATGTATATATATATACACAAACACACACACACACACACACATATATATATATATATATATATATATATATATATATATATATATATATATATATATATATATATATATACATATATATATATATATATATATATATATATATATTTATATTTATATATATATATATATATATATATATATATATATATATATATATATATATATACATATATATATACATATATATATATATATAAATTATATATATACATATATATATATATATATATATATATATATATATATATATATATATATATATGTATATATATAAACATTTATATATAAATATATATATATATATATATATATATATATATATATAAATATATGTATATATATATATATATATATATATATATATATATATATATATATATATATATATATATAAAAGAAACAATAAGATGCTATGGCTAAAGATCTCCATTGGAGTGTCTGTACAAAATATCTAACACAATGCAGCAATAAATAGCAGAGACATCAACCTCAAGCTGTGATAGAAAATAATCAGGTTAAACTCCTCTGGAACTACAGTATAAGGATGAACAAGGTGATACAAGCACATCGATCAGACGTCACTTTATTCAAGAAAAGAAACAAAAAATATTACTCACAAATCCTGCAGTATTGTGGTATCAAGAGTTGAATATAAGGAGAGAGATTAAGTATAAAAGTGAAAACGCCTACTTATTTAATATAGGAGACTATGGATTATAAAAGTAGAAGTGGTACCAATAATCACAGGAACAATGAATAGGAGACTTGAGAAGGTAAGATCCGATATAACCCCAGGACTTACGCAAGATAGCATGCTACTTGAAAACACATATAGTGAAGAAAGTGATGGCTTCATAAGGAAGCTGTTTGTAAACCTGTATCCCAGAATATGAACCACCAGTGTCTGTAGACTGCGATTAAAAATGATGATAATGACAGTAAACTGAAAATAACTGTTGTTTTCTTTATGTCGAGGTTTTCCTAAAGGAAAGTGTACATGTCTCAAATTAGTGTTATGGTAATTACATAATAGAAAACTAGGGTGCAGATGGCAATAATCACTAAGTAAAGTATTGAATACGCAGAAATTCATCTCTCTCTCTCTCTCTCTCTCTCTCTCTCTCTCTCTCTCTCTCTCTCTCTCTCTCTCTCTCTTTTCTACATAAAACAATAAATACTAGTAATGTAGAAATTCTTTCCAGTTGTTTATATGTTATTTTTCAGTTTTTTCCTACGATACAGGATTACCCAAGGGACGTACAGCAAGGAGGGGTTATTTCGTTGGGAATCATTTCCGTTTACTCTCGGAAAAATAAGGGAAATCATTTTATTTGTATACCTTCCAAGCAATACTATTCTGTTCCATATAATAATGTTCATGATATCAGTAGATTTTTTTGTATTAACATTTATAATTTTGTTTGGAAATTATTAAAATATTACAACCTTATATAATCAATTATTTAAGTATAATCGAACTCACGAA
>NC_090748.1:25930286-25934521 GCF_036898095.1 Palaemon carinicauda | reverse complement strand
CTGTACTTTTTTCCCCGTATCTATTTTATTCATATAGTTTTGTCAGGAATGAGAAAGAGGTTCACAGTATTCACTGATATGAAAGGAGCTATTAATAACCATGATAATTTTAGCTGAATTATCTACCATTACTTCTTGTAACATTATTATGATAATTGTGTTTTATTTCAGAGATCGATACTATATAGTATATTTTGAAGTGATTTACTCGAAGTGGGAAAAGATGGAACTAGGTACATCTAATGGTGTTAGTCTTATCACCAATGCTTTTCAACTTTTTAATGAATGTTTTTGGTTCTTTGAAAACATGAGGTAATATAACAACCATCTATGCAGATGGCATAGTGATACAAGGGGAGTCATTCAAAGCTGTAAAATCAACACTCAAGAAAATAAAAAAAAAAATTGTAATTCACATGGGTTAGTTATATCCCCAGAGAAATACTGAGTAAGAGTCATATACAAACACAGAGGATTAGACTGCAAGGTAAAATATTAGAAGAGGTAGCTACATAAAAATATATGGAGGTTAATGTTGGACAGTGCAATCATAGGGATGATAAAGTAACCAAACTAAAACTAAAATGTCAATCAAGATTAGTTTTATTGAGAAAGGTTGCATGGGGAAGTGTGGGGTCTTCTGTCCCAGTTCTTAGGACCCTTTATATTTCTATGATTAGACCAATAATTGTCTACAATGCAAGTAACTTAATTACTCTTAATAGACAGGAGAGGCAATATCTCGAGGTTCTCCAAAATTAAGCAATAAGGATAATATTTGTGTGCCCTGGAACGTCTTAAATTAAAATTACTAGGTACGAAATAGGATTATCAACTCTGGCTCAAAGAATCAAAGTAGTAACTACAAATCAGATTGTAAAGTCTCTCCATACAGCTGATGATGGTACTTTTAAGCAAGCGTTAATGATACTGAAGGGAAAGAAAAACCTAATAAGTGGTTAAAAATTGCTAGAAAACTGTTGAGTACCATTAATGTAAGTGATTATTTGAATAACAATCTGTATGCTTTACCAGAATTACCGCCTTGGGATTTTTAAAAAATTAATCTATCTTTTTCTGATCTTATATATAGGAAATCTGATGTACCAGTTGAGATGCTGAGGCAGGACTTCTTCATGAGGTTGAGTGCCCTTCCACATTGTGCTAGTGTCCTATACAGAGATGGTTCTTTGCAGGAGAATGGACGAGCTGGAGCAGGGGTTGCTACCTATCATGATGGTATATTATAGAAATCACGTCTCTCGCAATCAGGGCAAGCAATCATTGTTCCACTACACAGACACAACTCCTGGGAATCGCAGACGCACTAATTATTGCCAAGAAGGAGTTGAGTGGTGTCACCATTGTCTCTGATAGTATGTCGGCTTTACAGTCTATTGTGCCAGAGTCATCCTGAAGTAATAAGTTAGTAAACATAATTTGAATACTTTTATGTAAATTTCAAAAGAGAAATAGGATTGTCCATTTTATTTGGACTCCATCTTGTTGTAATCTAACGTGGAATGACCAAACATATTTATTAGCAAAGCAAGTCTGTTGTAAAGAAAATGTCGACTACAATTTTGAACTGTCATATAAAATTTTGAATAATAAAATGGAAAATCAACAACGTCAACGAGATATAGATTACCTAAACGGAATACACCTAGGAGGTGACAAGTACCGAGATTATGTGAATATCACTAAGGGGTCAGAGCCAAATTACATAAAGAGTGGTCTACATACCAGAAAATACCAAACAACCTATAGCAGATTGCCTTTAGGATATAAGTAATTGTGGGAGGTGAGTAATGATAGAAATTCAAACATAAGAAATTCTAGTTTGTGTAAGTTTTAGAAGAGGTATTGAAACTTTATCCCTCCATTTTATTGTCGGCCATATCTCTTATCCTTGGGTCTTTTGGAAGTTAAGAAATTTTACTCGAATTTTGCAAATGCTTCCTAGGTTACCATATCATTATTTTTATTTTTATTACATTTGTTTTTGTTATTATTATTATTATTATTATTATTATTATTATTATTATTATTATTATTATTATTATTACCTTGTGATAGGTTCGATATATCATAATACCCTTTCAACTAGTTCTTCTTTCGATGTCACTAAATGGCAAAAGTTTTGAGTCAACTAAATTCTTTCATATATGAACAAAAGAACATATATATGTTTATTATCATAGATGATTTGGAAAATTAAAAAAAAAAACACAGATACACACACACAAACATACACACAAACACACACACACACACACACACACACACACACACATATATATATATATATATATATATATATATATATATATATATATATATATATATATATGTGTGTGTGGATTAAATTCGTCCTATGTAGGTTATTTGTTGTTAGTAAAAATTGTAAGGTTTGAGATTTCCCAATTCATGAATTTGATGAGTCCACCCTGGTTCAGATAAGAGTCGGGAGGTTGAAGGAGTGCTGAGCTGGAATAAGAATTAAATAAATAAATAAATAAATGAAAAAACAATTCCCTCACTTTAACCAGCGTCCTTGTAGAATATACGCACATGTCCTTCAGGTTCCATTGTTATATCTTTCAGCCTCTGAGACCACTCTAATTTGGATACAAGGTTGAGAATTCACCAGAAGCTAAATTAATGATTGACATTCTAAGGCATTTAAATGGGCCTCGACGGATGAAATCCATGACTCCACGTTTTGAGGCAAGAACCCATTAACCCGTCCCTGAAAAGGAGGATTGCTGATCTAGCATTTACAAGTGTTACAATCGGGAGGGGGTTAACCTGTTCTACTGTTGCGTTACTCGGTCCAGGGGCTGGGCTCACAGGAGGCGTCATGTTTACGGTATTTCTTTTCCTATCTCTTCGACCCCTTGCAATTCTATCAAAATATCTATATGAATACAGATGTCCACTGCGTAAATGCATAAGCACCAAATGATAAAGATTATAATAAAATTCCCCAAAACAATGATACTAATACAAAGATATTTCCCGAGAATTTCTGAAAGAAAACGGAACACAAAGATATTTCCGAGAATTTCTGAAAGAAAGCGGAACACAAGGATATTCCCCGAGAATTGCTGAAAAGAAAACGGAATTAGCACAAAGAGAGAAAAAATTCTAGGTTGAGAATTCGGAGTTGAACACAGTCTTCCTTTAAAAAAAAGGAAATAGAAGATTTAGCAAACAACTCACCCCCAGTAATAATCGACTATCGACTCGTGGTAACTACACCTCACTGCTAAATACTGAAATGAATAAGAAAATTTACTTAGAGCTTAAATGGCGTTGTGAGATGTCGTCATTTCCTCTCTCTCTCTTGATGTTTGAGTGAATGTTTTCGGTCCGATTTCCTCCTCTCTCTCTTGATGTTTGGGTGAATGATTTCAGTCCGATTTCCGTTGAATGTAGTGCTTCCTGGATATGTTTTGTAAGCGTTGAACCTCAGTCCTTGGTTTTCTTAGGATTTTGATTGAAAATCCAGTTCATCAGTTTGTATGTATAACATTCATAAAATGTTTCATTCTTCGATGAACTATGATACTTAGTCAAAATTGTAGATTCATTACTGTTGATTTCTTGAAGATCTTTCTCTGGCTTTTAGAGTTTTATTCGCTGGCTCTTGAAGATCTTTCTTTGATTCTTAGAGTTTTATTCGCTGGTTCTTGAAGATCTTTCTCTGATTCTTAGAATTTTATTCGCTGGTTCTTGAAGATCTTTCTCTGATTCTTAGAGTTTTACCGCTGCCACCATTTATTAGTGTACTACTTTTGTTAACACACATTAAGTATGTTAGTTGGTATGTTACATCTTCAAGTAAAGTCAAGTAAGTTAACTTTAAAATGGTTTATTCTTTAAAAACAACAGTGTTAACATCTCCATCACAGAAGTATAGCTGGTTTGGTCGGATGACCATTCCGTTTGATGTCTTAGTACTAACTGGCTAAAATATCGATATCACAGATATTGTATAGTCAGTTATCTCAGCATTTAAACACATAATGTAAACTAAACATTAGTATAGGAAGACACCTGCATCCGGTGGCGACACAACTCTTTCTCACGATTCGTATATGTGTTTATTCTTCATAAAAATGTTACATTGCTGAGATCTGGTATTTGCATCCTACTATGATCTGACTACAGCACTTCTCACACTAGCTTCTACTTCCACAATGACCTATTACGTCATGTGTTTTAAACAT
>NC_090748.1:25905286-25925286 GCF_036898095.1 Palaemon carinicauda | reverse complement strand
TTTGGTTTGTTGATTTATATACTCTACAAAAGAAGAACATTTAGTCGATGAACTACTTTTTTTTAAGCTTAACTACTTCCACATAAAACCAGATTTTTTTTTCTTTTTGTAGAAGATATTAAATTAGAGATCAAACTTGGACACGTAATTATGTAGGAGATTAGAAAAAAGGGATGCATTGAATAAAAGGAAGTAATAAAGTCGAATGAAGAAGTTATCTTTAAACTTTGGATTATGGTTTGTGACAAATCTGATTCAGATCAGGATTCAAACACCAAAATTCCATAATATTGTCACAGCGATAGCAGATACTTTCTCTACATAATAAGATATGGGAAAGCAGTATTAGTTTTTTTATATTGAGAAACTGATTTTCAATTATTCAAGAATTGCCAAAAATCAAAACTCGGTCGTTTTTTTCTGTTGACTATCTTTCCTTGAGAATCTTTGTACAACCACCCTTCAGCAAGACCCTCCCAAATTATCTTTCTTTCACTATAATTTTTTCCTACACTTTCTATTATACTGAAAAGAACCTAGCATTAAGAACTAATGACATACTTTGCACAATGTTTTTTTTTTTTTTTTTTTTTTTTTTCATCATTTCTGGTGTTTTAGGTTTAAGGCTACGTGATGGCTGTTAAAAGCAAATCAGTCATAGAATTCAATAAGAAAAAAAAATAGCCATCAAGATAATTAACTACCAGTGTGGGAGATTTCCTGTCCAATGAACAAATATGAATTTGCATGAGGCTGTATTATTAACTTTGCACCTAAATGAACAAATTTCAAGTAACATTGTTTAGTTACTTAAAAATTCCATACTTGACGTTTATTCTTTATTTCCATTTCAATATTTATACGATTCCAATGCTAAACCAGATATTACTTATGGAACCATACCGAAGAAACTGCGGTATTTTTCCCCTTATTCATTGTTGCGCGATTTATCGAAGTTTAATATTATTTTTATAAACAGAATGTAATCTTCATTGTGATTTTACGTTTACCATTATCAACGATCCTGAATTTATGCATTACTACATAAGTTTCTCATTCATTTCAAACCAGATTGCCGACATTCATATACAAGATTTGCTTTACATTTTCTGTGGATCACTTCATTTATTTTCCATGTATTACCAAGATGATTGGCTTACAAATATAGTTGCTAATGTACAATCTTATCTCGTCCATCCTCTATACTAATCGAATGAATACATCATCTAAATCTCAAAATCTTGTGAAAACTCCACTCATATTTCCAGAGCTCCGAAAATTTTCTTTTTTATATAGAGATAATCACATTCAAAGTCCTTCCATAATGTATTTATTAATTTATCATAGGCATCAATTAGATTTTTTTCTCTTGCAATAACCAGCATTCTCTATATAGGTATTGTTATATAGACCATTTGTCATTACCCAAAGTTTTCTCATCATACCTTCCATAAATAATATGTTCATCAAGAAACACTTTACTTATGAATTTATAAACGTCAATTAAACATCAAGAGAAACATCATTGTGTGTACATTTTCAGAAAATGCTCAACTTTCATTGTGAAATGTTTCCTAGGACATATCTGGGTAATCTCATATTTCTCTTCACTTTTTGTATAGCCTAGTAAGCGACTCTGCTAACTACACAATTAGATTTTATAGAGATTCTTAAGTTGAAGATTAATCATCATTATGCATGCCTCTACTTGTTCCTCTTTTCTTTAGAACATTTGGTATATATAAAAAATTATCAACTTCCTTTCCAAGTCATTATTCTTTCCATCTTCATGTACCGAAGAAAATGCATTCTCTTTTGTCTTGAAAAAAAATAAATTTTCTCCTTTATCAATATTTTTCTCTTTGTATTTTTTGGCTGTTTATACTAAATGTTCATATGTTTTGGAGACGGAGACCAACCAATCCAGAACAACCATTTTTCTCATCGTAATTTTGTATCCCGGAATACTTTTGTGTGACCGAGTAGTTAAGTTGTTTCTGAGAGGCAGGGTGAATGCAACTAAACTTTATTAAACAGTCTTCAAGTTTATTTACATCAACCTGTGAGCAAGATGGTAAAAAGAAAATTCAAACAAAATAGAACATGGCCAAGCATGATGACCTAGGTTGGTCTATTAAATGTGCAAGAAAGAGAGATTGATAAGGCAATAGATCAAAACCGTTACAGTGTAAGAGCGTATATGAAACACATGTGGTATGTGGCTAACCCCTAAAAGTGACATACATTTAAAATACCTAGCAGTACTGTATGTGGGTCCTCTGTCTGGAAATACGCAGGGTATAGGCAAACAATGGGGACCCAGTGTTCTTTGCCACGAATGATTAGGCCGAAAGCCTTCCGGGTGTGACGGATCACAAGGAAAGGGCCAATGTAAGGTGGAGATAGAGGTGGCTTGCTAGTGCGGTTGCGCAGCTAAACGTGTGTAGCAGAGTGTGGATCTGTCAGTGTGTATTGCTTTGCTGGGGGCTTTTAAGTCTAGCGGCATGGAAAAAATATTCCCACAAGGTGCCGTAGCCACTGGAGATTGTGGTAGAAGGTTGCAGACGAAAAAAAAAAAATTCCAGCATGGACGACCAACGAGTTGCAGACGCCGAGACATCCAGGCCATCTTTAGGAATGTTTTTTAGTCTCAGGAGGACCCAGGTAATCTTGGTAAACCAATTGGAGTCTTTTGGGGTGGGCCATCAAAGATGATCTGAGAGTAAGATAAAAACGTTCAACCCTTTCGTTGGCAACAGAGTTGTAGGCTGTTATTTGATGTAGAGTGATTCACAAGAGATTTGATAATGATGTCTACAATTGAGAGGTGAAAGTGTTGTCCATGTCATAAGTAATATGCACCGGTATACCAAATCTCGCTGACCATCCTGAGAATAAGGCATATGTACATGAGGTGGTCATTGGAGTTTCCATGGGAATGATTTCAAATGAGTGAAGAGGTCGATAACGGTAAACCGGTAATGATGTTTGTGTGATGTGGGTAGTGAGCCTACTATGTCAACCTGAGTCTTGGTAAAAGACCGTTGAGGGTGAGGAAAGGTTCCTACTTCTGCATTCAGGTGTTGATGTGTTTTTGAAGTTTGGCTAGAAGTGCAGGCGCAGTTACGGAGGAGGATGAAATTAGAGTCGTCGAGAGAGCAGAATCTCTTACATGCTTGGTACTCTGCATCTTTTTGTTAGGCTTCTGGGAAGGCATTGTAATCCAATCCTATATGAATAGCGGTAATGTTCTTTTTAAGAGATCATAGGCACAGGATTCTTTTTCCCATAGACGAGTTGAAGGGTCCAATTGTATTCGATCACGGTAGAAAGATGTTGCCGTTTACGGGCAGAACAGACATCAGACTGTCACGTAAAGGCTTGTACCAGAGGCATGTGATCCATGCAATTGACAAAGGACATACCTTCTAAGAAGTGTCAACTATAATGAAAATAGAGTAGCTGTAGCTGGATTCTGCCATGGACAGTTTTATAGTGAAGATGATTAATGAACATGTGGTCAATGGTTCCCCCACGAACCATTGACCACATGCTTGAGAATTGCACCAATAGCAACGTCGCTGGCATTGGCAGAGCGAAGACGAGGTGCATGTGGCACGAGAAAAGTGAGAGCATCAGGGTTGATAGGGTATTCATTGAGTTGCACAAGGCCGCTTCTTAAGGGAGACCTCTCTTTAGGTCATTTGGCCTAACTTTGAGGAAGGCATAAAGAGGGGCAAGTGTTGTGGCGAAGACTGGCAGGAAACTCATGATAGGTTATCATGCAAATAATTCTTAAGTAATGGTCAAGGGCGTGAGGAAGTCCCGAACGACTGTTACCTTTTCCAGAAGGGAGCAATGCGGTGCCCTAAGAGCAATATTACATTGGCGCAAAATGTATACTTTTCTTACCGGACTACAAAGCCTTTATGTTATAGGCGGTCGAGCATGATGCGTATGTTACAGAAGTGTTCCTCTCTGGAGGAGGAGAACATAAGTATATCATCTATGTAGTATACAAAGAGGAGGAGATCTCCTAAGATGCTATGCATGAGGTGCTGAAAAGGATTTGCTAACGATTTTTCGAAAAACAATTATTCGAAAGACAATTGTTCGATTTTTTTCTTTTAAATCCAAACATTCGAAAACAATTGTTCGAATGTGTAATTGTGCGAAGTTACAACTGATAGAATTACATGCTATTCGATAAGCAATGTTTCAAAAATAATATATCTGGAATCCCTGAGTTACAGCAACTTGTTGAGTATGAGTAGAAATTTATTATTTTGTGGATTTATAATCAAAAGGGTAAATAAGAAACAACTTAATTGCATTATTTGTCTATTATATACAATATTAAAAAAAAAAAAATTTTTTCACCCTTTCTTATCTAGAAATCTCTTGAAACCCTTAATGGCTGAGTTCGTTAAAAGTGAAAAAAGAAAACATATGTTAGTAGGAATGGACATATATCTATTAAAAACGAGAAAATACAAGATAAAACACAGTGGAAGTGCCATAAATTTTCAAACTACTGTAAATATTGTGCTATGACGGTGAAAGATGTTACTATTTAAAAAGAAGAAAAAAAAAATATGATCATTCAGGTGATCCAGCTGACATAGAAGTGTGAAAACTTAAGGAAATAGTTGAAGCCTAGGCAAAAGGTACATTTTTCTCCTATCATTATATAATTATATCATTATATAACGGTACTGAGCTCTCATTTAGAAAGGTTCGCTCGCAAAAAATTTTTGGACTATTTACACCCACTCATGGGAAGGATTTGGGTTTTCAGTAAAATGTATTAAGACTTTCAGGAATGAAGATTTTCTTCTCTTTGACTGGGGTCTAGAGGAAGGGAGAATATCATTATTTTCCACACACGCAAATCTTGTTGCTTCAACTTTTTGTCAGATTTTGTTCTACAATGGTACTTTCAGAACTGTCCCTACACTGATTGAATAACTTTTTACTATGCATAGCTTAAATAATGGAGTTTGTATACCTTTGATTTATGAGTTGATACCTAGTAAAAGGAGAGGAAACTTATGTTAGATTTCTGCGATCGTCAAAGAAGTGGCTCTGCTTTCAAATACTGATTCAATCACTACAGATCTTCAAAAGGCCACGATAAATGCTTCCAAGAAAGAATTTTCCTCAGTCAAGTCTAATGGTTATTCTTTCGTTTTTGGACAATGTTTATATAGAAATATATGTAGTGTTGGTTTAAAAGTACAGTATGATACTGACATAAAGTTTTTAATGAAAGTTCTAATGATATTAGCACTGGCATTTATCCCAGAACACAGTTATTGAAACTTGAAAATTTACTAAAACAGGAGTTATATCTA
This sequence comes from Palaemon carinicauda, assembly GCF_036898095.1. Taxonomy (NCBI): domain Eukaryota; kingdom Metazoa; phylum Arthropoda; class Malacostraca; order Decapoda; family Palaemonidae; genus Palaemon; species Palaemon carinicauda. Next base: position 25,919,932 of record NC_090748.1, on the reverse strand, counting down.
CCCGAATTACTTCCAGTAATAGATTATTTAGAAGATTAGGGGCGTGGTTGACCAGGTAGATGGAATGCTTTCCGTTCACCTCTGTTTGAATGAAATATTTGGTATTGCTTGGAGAGAGTTAAGAATAATTTTCTACAGTCAAAAAATTCTATTGACTCTTGTCATCGAGCATTGACGTCCTTAAAAGAGAGCAATCTCTGAATGAAATTAAAAGGGCAAAATTCAATAGAGATGAAGAATGTGGAAAAAGCCTGCGGCAATATAAAGAAAGTGAAAGACGTCTTAAGAAACTAGTTGACAACTTTGAAGAATATCAAGACGAGATCAAGTATCTTTGTACAGTAGTCCATAATCTGAGGATGCAATAAAATATCTATCCTTTTTATATTAATATTACTAATTTTTTATAGATTTTAAAACATTTTTATTAATGCCATATATATGCAAAGATTTGTAATTAAACTTTTTTAACTTTAAAATATTGGTTAATTACCATTATTCCTATTCTCATTTATGGTTAGGTAAAGTAGGCTTTGGAATCGAAAAATACTAATTTCGAAAAATTGCTTATTCATATATGTTATAATTTAATCAATTGGAAATTTTTATAATTGCAAATTAAAAAAATGTATTTGAATAATTTATTTTCGGCAAATTTTTCGTCGAGCAATTGTGTTTTGAATGATTGTTTTTTTGAAAAATCGTCCGCACTCCCTTGAAAAGTGTCTCATGCATTACGAAAACAAAACAGAAGTAATTGAAGGTGCATGTACCAAAAGGGGGGGAGGGGGGCAGTGATGGCAGTCTTGGCGATGTCTCCTGGGTTCATGGGCACCTGATGGTACCGCCTTTAGGAGGTTGAGCATTGGAAAATCCATATATATATATATATATATATATATATATATATATATATATATATATATATATATATATATATATATATATATATATATATATATATATGTATATATCACTAGCACACGTGACTTCATTCAATGTAAATATGACCCATGAATGGCATTTAATGCCGAATTCTATCTTGGGAATATATATCTCTTTGAAATTATTTTTATGTTAATAGCTTCTGGCCGGGTAGAGATTTGAACTCCTACCTGTTCGGCGGGAAACCATGCCTGCAAAGACTCTACTGACTGAGCCATCCCAATAGATAAAAGTTTATGACAAGTCCCCGTACATATTCCTGTCGAATTCAGGAATCTGTTCATAGACTTGAAATAAACCCATCTCCACCATGATAGCTGAATCGTGAGTTTGCAACACGTGGTTATTTTAAATGAATATATATCACTAGCACATGTGATTTCTATCAATGTAAATATCACCCACGATTGGTATTTAATACTAAATTCTATCTTGGGAATATATATCCACTTGGAATTCATTTTATGGTAACAGCTTCTGGCCGGGTAGAGATTTGAACCCCCACCTGTTTGGCTGAAAACCATGTCTGCGAAGACTCTACCGACTGAGACATCCAGAGAGAAAAAAGTTTACGACAAGTCCCCATACATATTCCTGTCGAATTCAGGAATCTGTTCATAGACTTGAAAAAAACCATCTCCACCAAGATAGCTGAATCGTGAGTTTGCAACACGTGGTTATTTTGAATAGATATATATCACTAGCACACATGATTTCAATCAATGTTAATATCACCTACGAATGGCATTTAATACCGAATTCTATCATGGGAATATATATCCACTTGGAATTCATATCATGGTAACAGCTTCTGGCTGGGTAGAGATTTGAAACCACACTTGTTCAGCCGGAAACCATGCATGCGAAGACTCTACCGACAGCCATTAAGAGAGATGAAAGTCTGCATGATATGATTCAAAATACTCAAAAGATAAGGCCATGCCTAAGAGCTCCTTCTCTATTGTTTGGAGTTCTTCCCATGTCTGGAAGAAATTTATGATGCTGCCCATACAGTTGGGGCTTCCTGCTAGCACCTTGTTTTTTAACTTTTGGAAGTAGCTAGGTGCACTCCTAGAATCGAACGAAATTACTCAATACTGGTTGAGCCAAAAATGGGTTAAAAGTGCTGTCAGAGGTCATGATTCCTCTGGCATGAAGTGGAAACCCTCGTCCATCTGTAGTGTGGCTGGGAAGTTAAGCCAATAAAAGAATTGTGTACGTTCTCTGACACACATAGATGGGATGGGTTGGAGAAATGACCTTGGCACTACCTGCTTTGAGTTACCGGTGACTTAGCTAGGATGGCAGCAGGCTACATAAGCCTTAACAATTGTTTGCAAACCAGGCCAGAACTGACGCTTTGCCATATGGGTAGTACTCTGACTTCACACCAAATTGTCCTCCAAGTCCCCCATGGGCCATACGTAGCCTCAATAACCGGAGGATACGGGGCACAACTACTTGCTGGTACAGGGCCTCAGTGGGATCATGTGAACCGTGGATGATCTTGAAGAGCACCTTATCCTTCAGCACGATGTCCTTCTTACAGAGATCATTTATTCCCACTTCATTCGAGTAGGTGGCTTCCTAGGAGTATTTCAGCGGCTCATCTAACAGCTGGAATCTAATGAGCTTTTTCCGGCTCCCTAGGGTCTCTGAGCTAATGTGTGCTTCTTTTTTTTGCATCCTCTGAGACCTCTGGCCTGATGTTTGAGGTAGCTCTATCATCAATACGGGTAAGCAGCACAGCTTCCTATGAAAAGAACTCTCAGGTATGAGGCTTAGACTTGTTGCTGGGAGAGGAAGACTCCAGGGCCTTCTCACTTAACCAAGCTATCTCACCAAGGTCAATGTCACTCTCCCATTCGCCTTCCTCTGCAGGTAGTTTCCTCACAGTTTTGGGATCTGGCTTGGCAGCCTTCATGCACATGAAGGGTATGCGCAGTACGTCTTTCAGGAGGTCTTGACCCAGGAGCAAGTTGTTGCCCTCATGTTTGAGATCTCTCACTACTACTTGCTGACCCGAGACGTAGTTACCTTCAACTCTACTGTAGGGAGGTCCTCGAAGACTCCATTGCGCCGCAACTTCCAGTGATTGTCCTGCTTGACTTTGGCACCATTGAGTTGCAGTTGCGAGTTATTGAGCTGTGCTAATTGGAAATCCATTCCTTGCATCTTTAATTCATGCGCTCTCACTCTTTCTCTCTCATTATGTCTCTTTGATTTATGCTCCCTTGCTCTCACCACATCAATCTCTTCTTTCTCTACTCTTTTCCAGGCCTTGGCCTTATTCATAAGTTCCTGCATATACTTTGGCAATGCATCTCTCTCATAGCCTTGCCTTTCTCCCAAGCCCAAAATATTTTGCCAATTCCCAAATGACATAGTGACCAGAACAAACTTAACAGCCTGAGGTATGGTGTTGACCAAGCAAGAACTTACACGGAGGGGAAAAATGATCTAGCCCAAGTAAAACTTGCATAGAAGAAAAGATAAAGATGGAGCTGGGCTGAATATACAATGACTCTAAAAATAACTTTCAGGAAAGAACTAACACCCGAATGGCAAGCCTCACAAATAATTGAACAGTAGCCTAACTAGGAAAGCAGGGAGCACGCCAATAAATTTGCACATAGCTACCTGGTTGCAATGCGTCCGAAACAAATAAAATACAAAATTCACCTGGAATCACGACGATGGTTGATCTTGCACGCTAGACATAAAAAAAAATGAAAGACACCTATGAGGGTTTCTGTATGCTAGACTTGAAAAATAGAATCCCAGCAATGGGTAATCTAGTACACTAGGCTTAAAAATGGAATCACAGGGATGGGTGACCTGTATGTTAAAATTGAAAAAATTGAATCACAGCAATGGGTGATCCTGTATGCTAGACTTAAAAAATTTAATTACAGCGATAGGAGACCCTGTATGCTAGACATGATAAATGGAATCACAGCGATGGGTGATCCTGTATGCTAGACATAAAAAAATTGAATCATGACCTGAAGCAAACTTTGTATTTATACCTGAAGTATAATAAATCAAATTAAAACAATGTTACTGAGTATACATATTGCTTCGCAAGAAAAAGCAACCCTATACCTATTTTTTCTTTAACAAAAGTGAATTTAAGGAGTTACACCTTCCAAATATTTTATACGAATGATTGTATACTAAGACTGAAAAAAAAATAGATTGAATATGATATCCTCGATGCTTTATTTTTAGTTTAGCAACTTTAGCATGATCGTACGAGAATTATCCCTTTCAAATCATCAACATAAAAAATATCCCACGAAATATCACATAAACAAAATTACATGCCACTAACTACTAAAAAAAAACGAAATAACAAGGGATGCAACGATTTCTTGCCATTACCTAACACAAATTATGCCCTCACTGCAGTAAGTGTTTATATGGATCGTAAGACAGTAGTTTTTTTTTTTTTTTATGGGACCAGCCTGTTTCCTTGCATCACAGATAAATGCTAAATTAATTCAGGCAGAAAAAGAGCGATTGAATTGTGTATGAACCACTCACCAATGTGCAAGAATTTGGCTAAAATCCTAGGTCTGTGCTTCTATTTTGTAGAATTCCATAAAAATTACACAAAGCTAAAATTAATAAACATTGACTTCGTTTGACAACACGGTTGTGGACAGATTTATTTCAGGTTGACTCTGCTTGAAATTAATACGTGCTTAGCCTATTACATTTTCGTAAAACATGTGTTTAATCCACAGTATATTTGATATATCATAATCACTATGAAAACCGCCACTCATAACGAACAAATGGCAAATTCGTTACATACAGTTAGCTATCGTTTTCAACGAAACTGAATCTTACCCCGTGTTTCATAAATAGAGGTTATCAGTGGTGATAATATTTACCTTAAAAATAAATAAAGGTTCGTCTATTGGCTACGGACAGAAAGGGAGGGGGGGGGGAGTTTTGACTTTCATACCATTAACTTTAAATTACTATTTTAGCAAATCCTGGAGAGGTCACCAGTTTTGTTACACTGCGTGAGTCCAGCCTTGGTTAAAAATTCAAGCCATGAAAAATAAAAGAGATGAAAAGGAGATTAAGGTCACCAGCCGGCATTATGACAATAAATACTAACCACAAATATATTTGCAATACTATTTAACTAAAAACATTAAAAGAAAAATCGAGCACAATGGAGAGAGATGTTCTTGCTAAGCCACATGGTGCTTTACGTGGAGTTGGACAGACCGTGGACGAATTCAGCAAATAATCCCAATCCCTGGAAAGGGAAAATATATCAAGGTATCCACCAATCACTCACGCAATTAACTTCTGGAGGCTAAGAACACAATAAAATCATACAGTTATAACTTTTAAGCAGATAAAATCCAATTGCATAATTTAGGAACTTGAAACACTATCGCATGGAAATTTACATTGTCACAGGATGAAGTAATTAAGGTTAGGAGCAAATGGCCATTGTGATTAAGATGTAAGGAGGGGATAAATTAATAAGTGTTCATTGGGTACGATCTTTCATTGAGTATAAAAGGAAAGAATGGGATGTGATAAAGAAGGAAGTCCGATGGCTGCGTAAAGATTATAAGGATACGAGGTCCTCATACAGGCACCTTACCTTGAAAAAAGGACATTGTCCCCTCCCTTGCTGAGAGTGCATCACAGGTCTTGATTCCGTGAAGGTTGAAGAGCGAATACCTGCCCAGCAGCTCCTATAACGAGGTAATCCCTTTCAGCCCCCAATGGGGTGGGGTGTCATTGGTCGGACATCATGTCATTGGCCTTGGCTTCATCACCCGACACCTCCATCAATAGGCCTCCTCTCGACTTCTCCTGGGATCCCTTTGTGGCGGAGGTAAGTGGCCTCATGCATTTTGAAGATGCCTGGAATGAGACCTCAGGGGAGTAGACGGGTATAGGGTAGGTGGGCAGGTGGTGAGGTTCATGGTAGGGTCCCATTGCTTGTTGTATTTTGACCGGTCCTTGCTGGGGATTTTTGTATGAAAAAATTAGCAATATCCCTCTCGAATAACATTAAGTATACTTATTTCTTTTTTTTTATTTAATAAGTGATATAGTTTCCTTTTTTTCAAATACCATATAGTAAGTTGAAGAGAAATCTCTAAAAAAGTCAGTCCTTTCACGAATAATGATAAAATAGCTTAATTAAAATGATATATTTGTAATAGAGAGGTCTTAAGAAAAAGCTTGTGCTTTTCAGGTATTGTAAACATTGATATAAAGAGTGTTGTTAAAGAAAAATGTATGTAATGTGCCGAGCTGAGAGTCACTCTTTGGGAGAGCCCTAACTTCAAAAAATAATGCAAATCAATTTCTTGGGAAAACAGTAGTATTGCGTGAAACATATGTGGAGGGGAAAACTTTTCATGGTATTACTTTCACTTTTTGGAGAAAAAAAAATTCTATAACTTTCTCATTATATGCTAGTCATTCTCAAGTTATGTCCAGGAAAATTCTCAGGTAGCAAACAAAAGAAAATTATGAAACTGTTCATGCAATACAAAATTGATTACCATAGGGTGAGTGAATACTAATAAATTCATGACAATGTTCAAGGTATATTTTGGAGAAGATGAAGCCGGGACAAATTTATATTCTCCAAGCATTGCATGTATACAGTCAAATATAGAAATTTTATCAAATCATCCGTTAGTCTATTTATATTTTTTAAATTTCACATTAATTAGTATTCTACGTTAATAGTTCAGTATTTAAATGTTCTTAGCAAAGATTTGGTGTGTCTGGGGACAAGTTATCATTGTTTTCTTACTAATGCATTGAATTATTTGTTATTCTTTGTTTACAAAACCAGATAGAAAAATATATTCTTTTCTTGAGTCAGATTATGCAAAGTTGAAAAAGTATAAGTTTGTAGACTAAAATTTTTACCATTTGAGAGGTTATGACATTTAACATGCAAAAAAAGAAGAAAAAGAAGTGTCGTAATATTTTTCCAAACCCCTATTCTATTCTACTTATACTATGGTTGGTATGATTCTCTAGCACGACTATTATTATAGTTATTGTTTCAGGAGCCTAACAATTGTTAAATTAGTTTGCCCATTGTCTAAGATATAGTTTAACATCAATACAAAAGAAAGACTGGTATATTATTGATCATTGTTTCATTTACTCATCCTTATTGTACCGAGTAGCCATATGTTGGTCTTACTAGATGCTGCGGGTTTAGCTGTGCATACTCTGGGCTACTCCAAAGAAGACTGCCATGTCCATCTTTGAGGTGGTTGAATAGGGTTAGGTGGTTTTGTTGGTTTTTGCTGACGGTAGTGGAAAGAACTCTATTTTATGATATTCATTCTTAAATTTGTTCTCTTTTGTGTGCAGATCCATTACTGGATATCAATTCAACCCATTTCGATCATCTGATATACTTATCATGATAATATCTATAACTGAAGATGACATTATGCGAACCAGGTCTCTTGGCGGATGTAGTATTGCTAATTTGCCTATACAAATCTAGTTCACCTACCCTTTTCTAATTTGTTCCATGAATTGTCAATATTATTTTTCTTATTTTTATTACTAATTTATAGATTTTAAATGACTTGCTTGAAATCCTTAAGGCTACTTCCAAACTATGTTTTATTTTTTTTTTTTCTGCAAGAGAACCCCCTTTTTCCTAAACTAGGTTTCTTTCTTCATAGCAATCATTGTGTAGAATTAGGGATTTCAAATTAATTTTCTTCAAAATCCCTATCATTAAATTTCTTCATTGCCATAATCTGACATAAAGTTTTCAAATCCTCTTCATGATAACGTCAATAGAATCATCTTAATAAACAAATCTGATATCACAGGAAATATTGTTTGATGTCGATGGTTGGGGCACATGAGTTGAATCATGATCATCGACAACTGTTTTTTTTTCATCGCATAATTATCTTTGTTTCTCCAATATTTGGCGTTTCTTTCATACGGTTATCCTTGCGCACCTTTTCTGTTTACTCTCGGTTGATTATTTTCCCTTGCATTTTACGTGAACAGCATGAAAAACCTAAAAAAAACAGAATAAAAACAGGCACTATCTGGCAACTTCAAGGACAATTTTGACATAAAATTAAGTGCAAGTTTATAATAATCAAATTACTTCTCAAGTTGTCTAGCTGTCTCCAGACCCCATCCCTTCTTGTTATTTGACAATAGAAGAAAAACATATCGTCTATAACTATTGATAACTGTCAAATTCTTGTAAAATCGAAAAAGCAATGAGAGTGCAAAACACCACGGTATCTTTGTTGCTTCAATTATAGAATGGTGCAATATTAGTAAGTACATTAGAACATGTATAATTGAATAGATTTTTTAAAATATAGTATTTTGAATACCATATGATTATGTGAAAACCTCAATTAACGAAGTTCAGAAAAAAGAAACATGGATGACTGGTGCTTCTGCCATAAGTTACTTGTTTGAACAGAATAAAGGCCCCAACATTCACAATTTTAAACCTCTTATTTATTTTTAGTATTGGAATATGCAATATGATTATAGTTCTTGTTTTACCGAGCATAGTAATAATGAAAGGTTAGGGTAAAAAACGTATGTTTGAAATATATAGTCTGACCATTGGAAATGCAAGCCAAGTCCATGTTCGAACAGATGCTGGAGCGCAAGCTGCAATTAACCCCCTAAAGTTTGTATAATTGATAACTAACACCAAAATACTAGGGCACGGGAATATCAAGCTTAGCGAAACAGTCTGCTTGCCAGAACAATGGAGCAGTGAGATATTGTTTATTCGCGAGCGAAACAAGCATCAAGCAGAGCAAAAAACGAATCATTGGCTCAATTAAGTTATAAGGTATTTGTAATATGATGAACACAACACTGCTACAATCAACACCATGGAAAATGGGACGAAAACCTCTGTTTTCTAATCGTCCGGAAGAACAGGCAAACAATAGTTCTTGTATTTTGACAGTGTTCGATAACCGTTAATCGGTTTTGATAACTATAACTTTGTTAATACGAAGATTTTTTTCTGGTCAAAACAAAGTTTGAGAAAGTTAATTTGTATATCAACATGATTAGACAAGTTCACTATATTCTAAAGTTTTTCGAATGTAATTGATAACGATACCTAGCACAAAGCCATAGCTTTTCAGTTATCGACCCGCAATAACTTGAAAACTGGATTTCCACCAGAATCATTATCAGGAAAAAGATTTCTACAAACCGTTTCTTGCAGCATATCTATGATTTTTCCGCTTATTTCTCTAAATCAGCTTGCTTTTCCTAGAATTGATTTATACCGTAGGCACATTAGGTCTGTGTGATAACAATATGCAAACTTGTTAACGTTAGGGTTATTTCAGTCGGCCCTTCGCTTGACTTTGACCTTGACCTTTTTCTTAGGTCTTCAAAAATTTAATCACTTCCACGTCTCAGCATAACCATTAATTCCTTGAAAGTTCCGCAATTCTTTTAGTAAAATTGTGGCCCAGATGATGTTCATAAGCAGGCAAACAGATAAACAGACAATTAGGTGCAAAAACATAACCTCCTCCCAACTTCATTGGCCGATTTAATTAAGAACAACAAAAGGATACTGTTATTTCATGATTATTTTTGTATAATAAAGACTGTTATAAAAAGGGGGATTTTAGCTATTCATAGCTTAGATAAAGCTAACACTTACGTCTGGCATCAAAACACGTAAAGGTACCAAAAAGTGTTTAAATCAGAAAATCCATGTTTACATCCCAACAACTCCCAACAAAAGCGAGGCATTATGGAGTAATACCTACACTATAGTAGAGTGAATAAGTCTGAAGTATTGATAAACGTGATTTTGCCATAAATTATAAAATGACATGACTACAGGTAGTTCGTGAGAGTAAATGATATATTTTTAGAAACTTATAACTATGCTTGAGGATTTATTGATGGATTGAAATGATCATTGTTTTGTTTAGCCAATTAGTAATAATATTAATTTTGATTTTCTGTCATTAACGCTTATCAGATTTCCACTTAAGTTATTTATGTGGATATAATAAAGACGAAATACATGTACTACTTGCAATGCCTTTTTTTCTGGATATTTCAAAGTAACGCAAAATCATGTTTTCAAAAGGTAATACGCTCAGAGGAATAATTTTTTGGGGAAAAGGAATTTATATTAAAATCTCAGATATAGTGCTGCTTTAGTCAAACCCTTAGCCCACTGTCAATAACTCTAGAAATTGCTGCCTTACATTTGGTCTATAAGTATTGTTGATGAGTGTAAGAACTGGCTGTAGTAATAACCCTCTACCAAATTCTAAACCATGTCTGATATGTCACTGACAGTGCTAGATATAGTTTTTATTTAAATCTTAATTATACATTTTTAAATTTATGTTCATTTTACCTATTGCCCTACAATAACCAGACAAATTATATTAGTGGCAAAAATCCCTTAACAGTATGGAATAATTCTGTCATTCAATAGATAACAAGCTCATCCTGTGGTCTCAAGATCTAATTTTCCTTCATTCCAGCATGTCAACATCTAATTTGAAAGGCAGCAGAATTCCTAAAGATGTTGTTTATTCCGCTCTGATGTATTCAAATAACATTAAAATGAGACTGACATCCTTTTACCCTTGACCGCAAAATGGCGTATTAGTATCGCTAACGTGAATTCTCATTGAATAAATTATCTGGAAAAGATGAAAATCACCTGATAATTGGAGAAGGAGCGTTTTGTCGTCATATTCAGCATTATCAATTATCCAAGTGACATCAAAACTTTATAATGAAGTTACCCAAATATTTCTTTTTTTTTCGTTTTTGTAAACAATAAAACATCTATGACATAACTTTCCTCTGATAGAGCAAGCAAATTGCCTTTAACATTGAAACATTTTAAATCAAATCTCTATTTCTTTTACCTGAAAATACTTTTTTTTTTCATATTCTGTGACCCTAATTATATATACATATGAAAAAATCATAATACACTGGCTTTTAAGTGTGAAAGTAAGAAAAGTGAAATTGTTCTTACATCATAAAAAAAATCCTAGGAATTCTTTCTGTTATGCACATGCATATCAAATGCATGCTATTGTCTCAAAGTTTCTGAGCAGAGCAGTTTGAGCGTGAGGATTTGTTTACTTTTTCATCTTTCTCTATATCCTTTCCTATTTCTCTTCTCTGTCGATGTTTCTGACACCATTCATATAGCTGGGTTTGTCCAACACATCGTTTCCTGACAAGTCTTTGTACGTGAGATGTGCTATAACCACATCCATCCACCTTAGCTTGGTTTTCCTCTCGCTCTCCCACCAAGCATACGCATACTGCAACACTCTCTTCCCTTCAGATGTTTCATTCCTTCTAATTACATGGTCATACCACACCACTCTTCTGTACTGGGCATTCTTTGATAGTTTCATGGCCTTAGTATTTCCTCTTCTTCTTTTTTTTCATTTTATCACCATATAGATTTAATTAAGCAATTACACTTGTACAGTGTCCAATTACTTCTTTTTGCACCGATATACCGACAATATTTCTAGTCAATACATCAAAGCTGGTCTGGGTACTGTCTCACACACTCTTCCTTTAACATGTATGTAGATTCTGCGTCCACTTAGGTCACCTGACATTTTGATATCTGTCTCCCCTTTTTTTTACCCAGTATGTAATCTGCCTGCTATATTTACGTATGAATTTTCTTCATAAGCTCAAAATGAACTAAGAATTTCTGGCTCAACCTTGCCCTTCCATACTAATTTCGGAGTTTTGATCTTCATTGAATCTTCGTATTCAGTCTTCTTTGTACTAATTATCACTTCCATTTACACTATAGGCTTTTCCGCCTGTCCTTGAGGTGATTTGCATTCTCCATTCCCTTTTATCCTCAATTATGAATTTTATTCTCAGGTTTTCAATTGTTGGCATAATTTGTTTTTTTAATAATTGCTTAAATGTTATGCCACTCGATTTCCTTCTATCAGATCATATAATGTCCAGAATCACCATTTCTTAATGAGTGTAATAATTTTCAATGATAAAAAGAAAAAATACGAATTATCATCCAATTACTAAAAATGAGTCTCTGCAGAAAAAAAAATATTATGGATTCAATTGGATATTTGTCTTTACTATGAAAAGTGAGACAATGAGTACGAACGAAACTCAGGAAATCACTCATTCGTACAGAAAAGTCTCATTTGTTGTAGATTAAAATAGAATATCTTTGAAAAACATGAACATTTCTTTTAAATGAGGCTATTTTTTATCATTTTTTTTTTCAAATAGTCAAGATATCAATCGTGTATAACCTGTTTATAGTGTGAACAATTGTAATTAGATTTTGCTACTTTTAGAGATTTTCATTCGAAATAATGATTATATGTATATATATATATATATATATATATATATATATATATATATATATATATATATATATATATATATATATATATATATAATATATATATATATATATATATATATATATATATATATATATATATATATATATATATATATATATATATATATATATTAATAGATGGCTGACATTGTCGTGTATGAGAACTTGCAGAGGGTGAGCTTTTCTAGGTAAAATCATTTGGAGGAAAATTTTTAAAATCACAGACCTTGATACTTAAAAATCAAAAAATTTAGTCTTATTTGCATATCTACAATATAAGTCTTCGTAAAACATATTTAGAAAATAATTAATAACGACCAAGTTTCCTGGTTTAATTTTCCATAATAAGCATCTCACAGTAATGTCATGATTAAACCATTACACCTAACGAAAATCATTAAAACGTATGAAATTTAGTACAGATTCTTGTTTACTAGGTCATCTTAGAATTCCATAATGAAAAAAAATACTAACCATACTCATTTTACCATTAAAGTATATTGAAATTTTGTACTTATTATTTGAATTATGAGTTCATAGGTGATATGATACTGAATAGTACTAGAGTTTCTGATAACAGTTTTCGACTTTATATTTGGAGGTTTATCAAAACATTCTATTCCCTACATACTTACTCAGATACCTAATATAATTCATATGGGTTGGTATGTTGAACATAATATCTAATAATCATGAATAGGTTGTGTGCGAGTGGGCTATTAGGTCATAATTGAGAGTTGGTGTGAATGAAACTGAATTTATTTCCACAGATATCAAAATTATATACAAGAGGTGCCGAGCAATATCTTAAAATAAAGTCAAGCAGATTCCTGCTAGTAAAGACAAGTATACACATGTTCTATTATCAGTTAGGGGGCGAGCAGAATATGGAAAAAAAAAAAAAGAGAGTTCCGTTACAGTGTACGAACTTGTGCGAAACATGTACAGTATATTGCCCCACCTACAAAAAGAAATACCTACAAAAAGGGTGCCCTGCATTTTAAAGGCGTACCATAGGTACGTCTTTCTGTAGGATTAACCAGGTTTTAGGTGATTAATGGACACTCAGTCTTCTTTGCTACGATTGTTAATTAAGAAAGTTATAGCATTCCGATTTATCATGAGGAAAGGTCCTTTGTGACAGTGCGCTAGAGGGGAGCTTGATAGTGTCGTTCTGCAGGAAAATGTACTTTGCAAGGTGCAAATCTGTCGGTATGAGTTGTTTAGCCAGGGTCTTGTAGGTCTGACAGCATGAGGTAAATTTTCCAAACACGTGATGTAGAAACTAGTGGTCGTCGGAGGAGTTTGTTGACTGAAATATTCGACAGGGGCAACCAAAGGTTGCCAAAACCATTTATGTTGCCCTGACCTCCAGGGTGTTTTATGGAATGGTCCTTAGTTCCAGAAGGACGCAGAGAAGTTGTGTAAACAATTTGAACTCTTTGAATGGGGAAATTAAAGCTGCTTTGAGGTTGCGATGAGAATCTTCAATCTTTCCGATTGTAACTGGGCTGTTGGTTGTTGTCTGTTGTAGAGTTATGCCCTGGAGATTTGCTAATGATGTCCTCAATTGAGAGGTGAAAATGGCAGCCCCTGTAAGAAGTAATATGCTCAGGGATACCATATCTCGCTATTCATCTAGAGTGCAAGGCAGATATACCTGAAGCAGACATTGCAGTTTTTTGGGGAATGGCTTCGAGCCAATGAGTGGATCGACCAATAATGGTAAACAGGTAATGATATTCCTGTTATGTGTGTAGGGGACTTACTACATTGACGGCAATATTGGCAAAATGAGCAGCAGTTGAAGAAACCTTCCCACTACCGAATTCATGTCTCGGTGTGCTTTATTCATGAAGTATAGCCACGTACCAAATCATTAACATGCTTAGTAGGACCAGGCCTAATAAACTTCGTCATTAGCAACACTGCAGTAGATAGGCAAGGGGGATGTAGAAGGCCATAAATAAAATCAGACACCAATTGGCGCATGGGAGCAGGTATCATTGTTTGTGATCTAGGAACCCTTATGTTAGAGAGATGGATGTTGTTCGAGTTATCGAGCGAGACATCTTCCCTGCGGAGGGATATACTAAATTACCTACATGTTTGGAACTTTGAATCTTTTTCTTGGGGTTATGCTTAGGCGTTTTAATCCAATCATAGGTGAATGGCAGCAAATGAGTTTCTTGATTTGGCATCACCATCTATATTTATTTTCCCTGGGAAGTGTTGAAGAGTGCAATAGTATTATTCAACGAAGAACACATGTC
>NC_090748.1:25875286-25882786 GCF_036898095.1 Palaemon carinicauda | reverse complement strand
GTCATGAAAGTCGGGAATGGTGATATCTTGTATGATTGCCAGGCATCGGAAGGATCCAAGGGAACTGTAATCATGATCCTGTAATTTTCAACGCTAACTGTAATTAGACTATAATAAAATTCTAACCTATAGGCGTCTAAGAAAGGAACATAACCTATTTTCTACAGTCCATTTTCCAAAACTAACCTTAAGTCTTTTATTGGCAACAGATGTGGTGATATTACACCTCTAGTTGCTAAAGTAATAGCTTCCAAATAGTCTTTTGATTTCTCAATGAAATGTGCAATTTTAGTAGGGATATGATCTATTTTTTTATTATAATACATTAATGTTGCCAGCAAGTTTTGTACTTCCATAATCTGACTGATTTTGCTAGAATGTTCATTCACCAAACTCATAATTTGATTAACTGATGTTAACTGATTCCTTAGTTCTGATAAAACTAAGTCGTTTTCATGTTCTAAAAACTCAATTTTCTTATTTTGATTACTGATCTTAAGACGATTTGAAATCCCTAAGACTAAACTTGCAACAGATCCAAAGATGTTTAGTGCAGCAAAAATAAAGGGATTACGTCTTTCAAGGTTAGTGTGTCTTACTGTCCACATCAGAAGGTCACGAGCCAAAGATTCTGCCTCGTAAGTCTTATTTTGCAAGTATTGTGATAGCATTTCTGCTACTCTTATTGCCGGTGCAAGCGAACTCTCTGTATAAAAAGGAAAATATCTTTTATGCATCTCATTTAATGAAGCAACAAACCTTGAAATGTCGCTCTTTAAGCTAGTGATGTCATTCTCTGGGAGAAAAATAGCTTGTATGTTTACTTCTATAACTATATTGCTTGCAGTAATAAAAATGTCTTCTGTTCTCTCTACTATAGTGCCATATCTAAAATATATACTTTTAGTTTTAGGGCTCTTCCCACACGAGAAAAATATCTGAGTGAACAATATCGCTCCTAACAATAAAAACTTCATTTTGGAAACCTGCAATGAGAAAAATATATGTAATTACTCCTGTATTAAGAAGGAAAAAAATGTTAACATACAAATATCATACAAGTTTCATAGATAAAAAAAAATTCGCTCACTTCCTTCTCTCTTATTTTAATTTTTTATGTGAGCCAATGGTACAATTCTCTCATCAGTGGGTTGGGATACGTTTTGAACTCTAAATCTATTGGCCGTTAATGTTTCCAAAATGTTAAATGTGCCTAAAAACTTAGGTGTTAGTTTGTAATTGAGTCCTCTACGTTAATTTACCTATATGTATACATTATCACCCACGATATATGTTTTAGTTGCCTTCGCTTTTTTATCATGATTCCTTTTCATTATGATTTGTGATTCTTCTAACTACTTTTGAAGGATATCATAACTTTTGCTTGTATTTATAACTTCCTTTAAAGGATTTGATAAATTAGTTGTAGGCGTTAATACATGGAAAGGTGTTCTAACTGGGGTACCATACAATGCCACGTGCGGCGACATTTGATTTGATACATGATATAAGTGATTCAGAGTACTTAGTACCGCAGGTATTGCAATATCCCTTTTTGGGTCTGATCCCCCTAGTGTTAATCTTAATATGTTTAAAACCTTCCTATTTGCTCTTTCCACTAGCCCATTCGTCTCTGGGTGATAGATCATGGTATTGATTTTCTTTATGCTAAGGAATTCACACAATGAGTAAAGGAAATGATTATTAAATTCTCCACCCGAGTCTGAGATTATCATGTGTGGAATTCTATGTTTACAAATGTAACACTCGTAAAACTTCCTAGGGCATTCAATCGCAGTTTTAGTTTTAAGCGCTATCAGTTCTGTATATCGAGTCAAAGCATCTACAATTACTAAGAGGTGCTTATTTCCTCTGTCTGACTCGTAAAATCCTGTTAATAAATCTAAATGTATTCTTTCAAAGGGTTGATTGGGCACGGGATAAGCCCCTAGGCTGACAGGTGTTTTGGTGTGCACTTTGCTTTCCTGACAAGTGCGACAATTAGCTGTGTTTTTTTTTATATCTGTAAGCATCGTATGACAATAAAACAATGATTTGGCTTTCTGTGACATTATGGACAACCCCGGGTGTCCATGCAATGGATTTGCATGCAACCAATTTAGGACAGTGGATATAAGTGAGATTGGTACCACTGCCTGGTCGTTAGTCACATTTGGTGTATTGCGGGTTTTCCTTGTCACGGATCTACACAGAATATTGTCCTTGATTATATAATTCTGCTGTGAATACTTTATATATTCCTTTTCCTTAGGATTTCCTTTCAAAGCATTTATTATTTTTTCTAATTTCTGATCTTTTCTTTTCTCAGGCTGTAATAGTTCAGAACTCCAGCACAGATCTTCCTATTCAGATACAGTTTTAACAATAGGCATAGATGTTGATATATCTATTGATTCAGCTAATGGCTCTGTACAAGATGACACAGGGTTGCGTGATAATGCATCAGCAATGATATTTGCTTTCCCTGGTAAATACCCGATTATCGCGCCAAAGTCTTGGATGATCAAATGCCGCCGAGTTCGTTTGGGGCTGTGACTAAAGCCTTTAAAGAAGTTGGTTAGGGGTTTGTGATCAGTAAGAACCTTGACGGGATAACCGTATATTATGAACTTAAAATGCACTAGTGAATTAACAATACCTAGCCTTTCCTAGTCTATTACTGCATACTTACTTTCGGAAATTCTCAGTTTACGTAAATAAATAGCTATCGGGAAAAACTGTTTGTCATATTGCTGAAGCAATACCCCACCTACTCCTAGGTATGAGGCGTCTGTTGCTATGAAGAATTCCTTACCGAAGTCAGGAAATTTTAAGATAGGAGAACTACACAGTTCATCTTTCAAGGTATTAAACGCTTGTTGATGCTGCTCAGACCATATGAAATCTACGACCTTCTTCGTAAGATCTGTTAGGGGAGCGGCTATTATTGAATAATTGCGCATAAAACGCCCGTAATATCCACAACACCCCAGAAATTGCTGTATTCCCTTGACATTAGTAGGTATCGGAAAGTTACGGATAGCCGACACCTTATCGTGGACTACTTTAAGACCTTGGTTAGACACCGTAAAACCTAAATAGACCTATTCCGCCTTGAAGAATTCACACTTACTAATCTTTCCCCTTAAGTTATGCTGTCTTAGTCTCTGTAGTACTAGTTCCAGTTTACGTAGATGTTCTTCTAAGGTATTAGAAAAGATTAGAAGGTCGTCCATTTAGGCATGCAATATATCCCCTAGTAAGTCTCCAAACACTATGTTAATCATTCTAGTAAATGTTATAGGAGCACAACGTAAACCAAAAGGCATATGCAAAAATTCATAATGTCCCCTGGTTGTGCTGAAGGCAGTGTATGGGATAGAATTTTCTTCTAATGATATCTGGTGAAAGCCTTTAAGTAAGTCCAAACTGGTAAAATATTTATTCTGACCTAACAAAGATAAAATATAGTCAGTACATGGCACTGGGAATCGATCAGGGATTGTTTCCTCATTTAAGCGATGGAAGTCTATGCAGATATGCCATGTTCGATCTTTTTTCAGTAAATCTATTAATGACTATTCGATTTCCTAATGACTCCTTCTAGCATTTTACCTACTTCATCATTTATCTCATTCTGGAATTTCATAGGGAGTCTGTACGAGGGTACATAGATAATTTTCTGCTTGTCTTTTAACATTATTTGATGTTCGATAACATCTGTTTCTCCTAAGGATCCATCCTTAGTGGAGAAAACATTATGATATTCGGTTAAAAGTCCAAAAAAATTCTGCAGAATTTCCTCTTTTTGATTGTCTTTATTGATTTTATTTTTAATAGATTGCAAAAGGGATTCATCCGCAACTGATTGAGCGTGATTGATTTCAGCGGCGGTAAGAATACGATGTTTATAAACTTCTACATCCAAGATATATTGATTTTTGTGAATTACTAAAGTGGTATTTAAATGATTACAGACTTAAATATTACGATTTGATTTCACATCATATTGTTGAATGTTTTATTTCCTGGATATGATCCTTATATGTTTGTTTAGTAAGCGTTGATAAAGTTGAATGCCATTCCTTCGTCTTCTTAAGATTTTGATTGAAGATCCTGGTCCTCAGTTTGTATAATAATTATAGTTGATGATCGATGCGTTCATTTCTTCGGTGGACATAGATACTTCGTCGTAATTGTAGATTCATTACTGTTGTAACTGCTAACTATTACAGTTTAAATCGCTGATTCTTAAAGTTGAATCGCTGACACCAGTTGTTGGTGTGGTACTGTTATAAACACACATTAGTGTTCTATGTCATGTCTGTTCAATGTAATATAGATTTGTTGAACTTGTAGGTTACTTCTTCTGAATAAGTCTAGTTTAGTTAACTTTCAAACAGTTTATTAATAGCTCCATCACTGGAGTATGGATGGTTTGGTCGGATGATCATTCCCTATGACAATTGAAAATAGAACTGAAAAAAATTTAAGTTTTGGTGATAACGTCGTATGAGTTATCTCGGCATTTATTACAAATATGATTACACAAGATTATTTACGGAAGACATCTGGTTCCGTGTAAAAATCAAATAAGTCAACTGTTTCTCACGGGATTCTTGTGTTGTATTTAATCTTCACACAAACCTAATTCTATGTATAGGACAAGTATATCAACTACTAACTTATTCAATGCAGTATTAGTTAGAATACTCTTTCAAGGATGATTAAAAAAATATTAAGGCACTGTTATGCTTTGAAATACCAATTTTTGCCGGAGTTAACATATATTATTATATGATGTCAGTGCTAACTTTAAAGCAAACTAAGTTGCCTTATAGTTAAGCGTTTGTGGTTGCAAAAAAATAAACATTCACACAATCAGACATGGAAGCAAAAGCTCACCAGACTGCAGCAGTTAATCAGCAAGCCAGGCCTTCTTTATATAGGTGTGGAGAAGAACTGTATTCTTCTGCTGGTCTTTCTCTAGGTTATGGAGTCCATTCAGAAGAGCATGATGAAACACAGTCAACATCTGATAAGATAAAAAGTGTTCACATGTTGAGTTGTAAGGAAACCTCTAGACACTGTCTTGACAAAGTCTTTAACGTCATTGGTCTTAAGAGGTTACTTGGCACTGAAGACCCCGTTTTCTGCGCACTTCGTCTCAAGCCCTCCATCACATAGGCCGCACTGCACTCTTTATTTGCAGTAGTAAGTGTCTCATCTGTAGTGCACCTCTCAAAAAAGACTGCATCTTCTAGGTCAACTGCTGTCCCCAAGAAGGTGTGTTCCTTCGACAGAGGGTGAACATCGATGGACTGGAGGTTCATGGCAGCATATATTGTTAGGCGCTGCTTGCATATGGAGATCATATCCCCAGTTCTCACGAAAGAGTTTGCAACAGATGATTGATGATAGACTGAGAACTACCCTTCAAGCCGGTCACTCTAGATCTCACACAGCAGGACATAATGGAAGTCAGTATTTTAGAACAAGTATCAGCAAACGGTAATCAATCCCTGCATAGTCTGCACTAATGCATTTTTGGTGTCATGGGTGAAACACTTGATTCGATTTGCTCCATATCCTGAATAAGCCTCTTGGAAAATAAACATGAAAGTTTGCAGGCTGGTTGACTGGTGATCATGAACAGCTTGAAATTATCATTCATGCACTGATCTTGCTTCTTCCTATATAAATTCACTAAATTCCATGAGTGGAGGATGATTTGGACGAAATTAGAAGTGTCATAACACCCTTTGAACTTCAATAAAGCCACACCTTTTTCATTGAAGATCTTCAAGACATACTGTACATTTTGTAGTTGAAGTTGTGGGGGGTTAACTGCAAATTTAGTGAGGCGAGTAGTCTTCAGAATACTGCCTTACTCTGACTCGTACAGTTTCTTGACGTCAGCAAATGATGGTGTTGTTTTATTGTCAAGACTGATCTTCTGGCACTTCTCACTGATCCAGTTGTTGTTAATGCACTTCAGAAGATCCACTGTGTCAAAAATGAGAAACCAGATACCCTCTTTGTCATGAGGATTCTTAGCTTTGGCACGGCGATCACCCGGAAAATCAAACAGCTCACAGTATGGCTGGTTTATCTTGTGGTTGTGTATGGTAGACCCGATGACACGCCCACCTGCCCTATGAACAGCAGCTGTCGGCTCCTTCACACGCTAAAGTGGTTTTCTGCTGTTAGCATATGGATGAGTGTCACAGAATTCATAATACTAGGTCCTTTGTGCAGCGACTTCTTCATAATACATAGCATAGAAGTGGCCTTGTAATCTAGCTTGTTCACTGCTATGCCACTTAGAACCCCACCAGAAAATGCAACAATGGGCTGAATCTGTACTTCATCTATCAAGAGAAATACATTCTTCCGCTGCAGTGCCTTCGCGTTGGCAAATGTTTCACTCATCACCAGATCCTTGTTAGTAGATGAAGTTATGTACTGCAGCTTGCATTTGCTTGACAGCACCAAAGCGTCTCTGAGCTGTTCAAAACTACATTTGGAATATGATTCAAGAGCAGAAAAATAATCATTCATGGTAAACTGTTTCTGTGATAAAAGTCCCAACTGGTGTCTCAAAAATACCAGCTTCTCATTCCCAGTGTTCAGACAGTTTGAAGTGTGGGTTTGAAGAAGAATGACAACATTCTCCATTATTTTGTCAACTGGAATTTCATAGTTAATTGCTAAGTTCACAGCTTTGGCGAACTGACCATACGACCTCAAACTATTGTTGGGAGGAAGTGTCATACCCAATGGTACATTAGTGCCCTTCTTGAATGCATGGCGGATCAGTGGGCTACAACAACGTGGGTGTGTTTTTGATTATCACAGACAAGCTGCACTTACTGAAATTTTTTGTCATGAAATAATTAAGTTCTCGTACTGCATCTGTAGTTCGCGTTCAGGTCTAAAAGCATCAAATGAAGTAATCGTATCTTTCTGACAAAAATACATCAGTTGCTTGTCTTCGTTCTTCGCTGTGCGAGGTACCTATTTTGAAGATAGCAGATATAAAGACGGCACATTGAAGACATTGGAAGGAATCGTAGGTCGAGAAAAACCCCAAGGCAATTTGATAGAAGGAGGGTTAGCACCCCAGTATTTCTTACAAGTGAGAACTGTGTCATTATCAACAACAAAGTTCTTAAATGATGATATCACATCAAGCAACCTCTGTCTTTTATAACGGTCTTTTGGCAATCGAAAAACTCGGCACCTGTTATCCTTGTTATAATTACCGTTGTATTTCACAACACCACACTTTTTCGGCTTTTTGAATATACAAAATTAGCAAATGGAACCTATGTGGTGGCCGCCGCCTTATGGTAGTGTCCTTGCCTGATGATAGCAGGACGGGGGTTCACCCGCTCACACATATTAAGTTAACCTGGTCACTGCAACCTCATTATCCTTGTGAGCCATAGATGGAGGATTGGGGGAGCATATAGGTTTATCTGCTGAGTTATCAGCAGC
>NC_090748.1:25861812-25864312 GCF_036898095.1 Palaemon carinicauda | reverse complement strand
AAAATTTAGTCCTATTTTCATATCTACAATATAAGTCTTCGTAAAACATATTTAGAAATTAATTAATAACGACCAAGTTTCCTGGTTTAGTTTTGCATAATAAGCATCTCACAGTACTGTCATGATTAAACCATTACACCTAACGAAAATTATTAAAACGTATGAAATTTAGTACAGATTCTTGTTTACTAGGTCATGTTAGAATTCCATAATGAAAAAAAAAAAATACTAACCATACTCATTTTACCATTAAAGTGTATTGAAATTTTGTACTTAGGTCTGATATTATTTGAATTATGAGTTCATAAGTGATATGATACTGAATAGTACTAGACTTTCTGATAACAGTTTTCAACTTTATATTTGGAGGTTTATCAAAACATTCTATTCCCTAAATACTTACTCAGATACCTAATATAATTCATATGGGTTGGTATGTTGAACATAATATCTAATAATGATGAATAGGTTATGTGCGAGTGGGTTATTAGGTCATAATTGAGAGTTGGTGTGAATGAAACTGAATTTATTTCCACAGATATCAAAATTATATACAAGAGGTGCAGACCAATATCGTAAAATAAAGTCAAGCAGATTCCTGCTAGTAAAGACAAGTATACACGTGTTCTATTATCAGTTAGGGGTGAGCAGAATATGAAAAAAAAAAAAAGAGAGTTCCGTTACAGTGTACGAACGTGTGCGAAACATGTACCGTATATTGCCCCACCTACAAAAAGAAATACATGGGAAAAAGGGTGCCCTGCATTTTAAAGGCGTACCATAGGTACGTCTTTCTGTAGGATTAACCAGGTTTTAGGTGATTAATGGACACCCAGTCTTCTTTGCTACGATTGTTAATTAAGAAAGTTATAGCATTCTGATTTATCATGAGGAAAGGTCCTTTGTGACAGTGCGCTAGAGGGGAGCTTGATAGTGTCGTTCTACAGGAAAATGTACTTTGCAAGGTACAAATCTGTAGGTATGAGTTGTTTAGCCAGGGTCTTGTAGGTCTGACAGCATGAGGTAAATTTTCCAAACACGTGATGTAGAAACTAGTGGTCGTCGGAGGAGTTTGTTGATTGAAATATTCGACAGGGGCAACCAAAGGTTGCCAAAACCATTTATGTTGCCCTGACCTCCAGGGTGTTTTATGGAATGGTCCTTAGTTCCAGCAGGACGCAGAGAAGTTGTGTAAACAATTTGAACTCTTTGAATGGGGAAATTAAAGCTGCTTTGAGGTAGCGATGAGAATCTTCAATCTTTCCGTTTGTAACTGGGCTGTTGGTTGTTGTCTGTTGTAGGGTGATGCCCTGGAGATTTGCTAATGATGTCCTCAATTGAGAGGTGAAAATGGCAGCCCCTGTCAGAAGTAATATGCTCAGGGATACCACATCTCGCTATTCATCTAGAGTGCAAGGCAGATATACCTGAAGCAGACATTGCAGTTTTTTGGGGAATGGCTTCGAGCCAATGAGTGGATCGACCAATAATGGTAAACAGGTAATGATATTCTTGTCATGTGTTTAGGGGACTTACTACATTGACGGCAATGTGGGCAAAATGAGCAGCAGTTAAAGAAAGCTTCCCACTACCGAATTCATGTCTCGGTGTGCTTTTTTCATGAAGTATAGCCACGTACCAAATCGTTAACATGCTTAGTAGGACCAGGCCTAGTAAACTTCGTCATTAGCAACACTACAGTAGATAGGCAAGGGGGATGTAGAAGGCCATGAATAAAATCAGACACCAATTGGCGCATGGGAGCAGGTATCATTGTTTGTGATCTAGGAGCCCTTATGTCAGAAAGATGGATGTTGTTCGAGTTATCGAGCGAGACATCTTCCCTGCGGAGGGATATACTAAATTACCTACATGTTTGCAACTTTGAATCTTTTTCTTGAGGTTATGCTTAGCGTTGTAATCCAATCATAGGTGAATGGCAGCAAATGAGTTTCTTGATTTGGCATCACCATCTATATTTATTTTCCATGGGAAGTGTTGAAGAGTGCAATAGCATTATTCAACGATGAACACATGTCAGCGTTAGTGGCCAGACTAGGCGTCAGACTGTCCAATCGTATGAATGAGGAAAGGCATATCTTCTAAGAAGTGGCCAAAGTGACAAAAAGCCTAATGCACCACAAACACTTCAGATTCGAAGTTAGAATAGCCAGACTCCACCTCGGAAAGTTTTCTACTGAAGGCCAATAGCAAGGGCAAGACATTAACCACCTACTCAAGTACTGCACAAATAGCAACGTCGCTAGCATCGGTGGATAGAAGGGACAGGATATGTGGCATGGAAAAGGGAGTGCAGTCATGGTTGATAGGGGACCTCACTTCAGATCTTTTGGCTTGCCCCTGAGGAAGGAGTGGAGGGTGGGCAAGAGTGGCAGTGACGGCAGGTAAGAAACGGTGATAGAATGTGATAATGCTCATGAATTATTGCAGTATTTAGACGGTGAAGGGCTTCTGGAAGCTCTGAACGGCTGCTACCTTC
>NC_090748.1:25849312-25851812 GCF_036898095.1 Palaemon carinicauda | reverse complement strand
ACATATATATAGATATATATATATATATATATATATATATATATATATATATATATATCTATATATATGTATATATATATATATATATATATATATATATATATATAAATATAAATATATATTTATATATATATACATATATATATACACACACACACATATATATATATATATATATATATATATATATATATATATGTATATATATATATATGGATATATTATATATACATATATGAATATATATATATTTATTCTGTTTATATATATATATATATATATATATATGTGTGTGTAAATATATATATATATATATATATATATATATATATATATATATATATATGTGTGTAAATATATATATATATATATATATATATATATATATATATATATATATATATATATATCTATATATATATATCTATACACACATATATGAGAATATATATTTATACTGTTTATGTATATATATATATGTATATATATATATATATATATATATATATATATATATATATGTATATATATATATATATATATATATATATATATATATATATATATATATATATATATATATATATATATATTCAAATAAGCCATATATATTTTGATATATTAATGTCTGGATTCTCTTAACGACCTCAGGATCAGAGCCCCAGGCGAAATCTCACAAAGACAAGAGCTTGGCTCCGGCCGGGAATCGAACCCTTGTCGGCAAGCTTATATAGACAGTGACTAACCCATTCGGCCACGAAGGAAGATAAAAGTCAATGACAATTCTACTATACTTATCTTGTCTTGTCTTTGTGAGATTTCGCCTGGGGCTCTGATCCCGAGGTCGTTAAGAGAATCCAGACATTAATATATCAAAATATATATGGCTTATTTGAATATGAAAAACACGTAAAAATGTGCAAAATTTATCATTAATTGAATGCCAAGTAACAAACTACCAATTAGCTACGATGGTGAAGATCGTATATATATATATATATATATATATATATATATATATATATATATATATATGTATATATATTTATAAATATATATATACAGTATATATATATATATATATATATATATATATATATATATATATATATATATATTTATATATATTTGCTAAAACATACACACGCATACACACACACCCACATATATATATATATATATATATATATATATATATATATATATATATATATATATATATATATATATATGCTAAAACATACACACGCATACACACACACCCACATATATATATATATATATATATATATATATATATATATATATATATATATACATATATATATATATATATATATATATATATATATATATTTATATATATATATATATATATATATATATATATATATATATATATATATATATATATATATATATCGATATATATATATATATATATATATATATATATATATATATATATATATATATATATATATATGTATGTATATATATATATTATATATAAATATATATATGTATATATATATATATATATATATATATATATATATATATATATATATATATATATATATATCAAGTCAATAGCTGTTAAATTTTATTATGGAGCTCGGTAATATAATTCGTTTTCATTGATTAGTTTCACCGATGTTAGATGAACTAATCATCTATGACTCTCAAAATGAATAAAAAACTTTAAGTTTTCTCTTTCTATTCACAGCAAAATACCAATGTCAATTGTATTATAATATTTTTCATGAGCCTTTATGATCTGGATACTAAATCAAACCTTTCTAGGATTTCACGCTTTTCATAGCAGCCAAATTATTTCCTGCACCATTGCTTCTTCTTCCTCTTTACCGAGATAAGTATTCAAGGATTTTTTAATTAATCATTGTTATTTAAATTCCCTATTTCCTACGCTTTTATTTCCATCATATATCTTCCTTAATAATTGTAAGATAATAATATCAACCAACATAATCCTAGTTTCTTAATCCATAATTAGTATTCACGTGATGATACATATCACAGAGAGAAAATAAAAAACATGTTCGGTTAGAGGGGTAAGTGGGTAGTATTTCTTTCAGTGTGAAATATCAACGTGGATAAGCAAAACTATCTGATATAGAAAATATCATTTAGATTGAATTCTATTCATTCTTAATTTATTAAGTGCTGATTATTGTTTATGTTAATATAGAAATTTAAGGATTACTAACAAATAACAAATGAACAAATATATTCAAAGGTTCAGGAATGAGTTTATTGACCGTATTTCTATTGATTTTCAATCCTAGAAAAAAGCAACGGATACAAAATTCTACAGAAATTCAAGATAGTATCTAAAAGGAAAATGATACTCATACTTTTATTTATAATCTTTTGCATGGTGAATATGGATAAAAATTTTATCACAAATTAATTCTAAGAACAGTGATAAATATAAGGGATTAATTTGATACCATGTAATAATAATAATAATAATAAT
>NC_090748.1:25836812-25841812 GCF_036898095.1 Palaemon carinicauda | reverse complement strand
AAGTACAAAATACCTGAATTCGACAGGTATAAGTATAGTAGAATTGTCATTGACTTTTATCTTCCTTCGTGGCCGAATGGGTTAGTCACTGTCTATATAAGCTTGCCGACCAGGGTTCGATTCCCGGCCGGAGCCAAGCTCTTGTCTTTGTGAGATTTCGCCTGGGGCTCTGATCCCGAGGTCGTTAAAAGAATCCAGACATTAATATATCAAAATATATATGGCTTATTTGAATATGAAAAACACGTAAAAATGTGCAAAATTTATCATTAATTGAATGCCAAGTAACAAACTACCAATTAGCTACGATGGTGAAGATGGGTTGATTTCAATTCTAAGTACAAAATACCTGAATTCGACAGGTATAAGTATAGTAGAATTGTCATTGACTTTTATCTTCCTTCGTGGCCGAATGGGTTAGTCACTGTCTATATAAGCTTGCCGACCAGGGTTCGATTCCCGGCCGGAGCCAAGCTCTTGTCTTTGTGAGATTTCGCCTGGGGCTCTGATCCCGAGGTCGTTAAGAGAATCCAGACATTATTATATCAAAATATATATGGCTTATTTGAATATGAAAAACACGTAAAAATGTGCAAAATTTATCATTAATTGAATGCCAAGTAACAAACTACCAATTAGCTACGATGGTGAAGATGGGTTGATTTCAATTCTAAGTACAAAATACCTGAATTCGACAGGTATAAGTATAGTAGAATTGTCATTGACTTTTATCTTCCTTCGTGGCCGAATGGGTTAGTCACTGTCTATATAAGCTTGCCGACAAGGGTTCGATTCCCGGCCGGAGCCAAGCTCTTGTCTTTGTGAGATTTCGCCTGGGGCTCTGATCCCGAGGTCGTTGAGAGAATCCAGACATTAATATATCAAAATATATATGGCTTACTTGAATATGAAAAACACGTAAAAATGTGCAAAATTTATCATTAATTGAATGCCAAGTAAAAAACTACCAATTAGCTACGATGGTGAAGATGGGTTGATTTCAATTCTAAGTACAAAATACCTGAATTCGACAGGTATAAGTATAGTAGAATTGTCATTGACTTTCATCTTCCTTCGTGGCCGAATGGGTTAGTCACTGTCTATATAAGCTTGCCGACCAGGGTTCGATTCCCGGCCGGAGCCAAGCTCTTGTCTTTGTGAGATTTCGCCTGGGGCTCTGATCCCGAGGTCGTTAAGAGAATCCAGACATTAATATATCAAAATATATATGGCTTATTTGAATATGAAAAACACGTAAAAATGTGCAAAATTTATCATTAATTGAATGCCAAGTAACAAACTACCAATTAGCTACGATGGTGAAGATGGGTTGATTTCAATTCTAAGTACAAAATACCTGAATTCGACAGGTATAAGTATAGTAGAATTGTCATTGACTTTTATCTTCCTTCGTGGCCGAATGGGTTAGTCACTGTCTATATAAGCTTGCCGACCAGGGTTCGATTCCCGGCCGGAGCCAAGCTCTTGTCTTTGTGAGATTTCGCCTGGGGCTCTGATCCCGAGGTCGTTAAGAGAATCCAGACATTAATATATCAAAATATATATGGCTTATTTGAATATGAAAAGCACGTAAAAATGTGCAAAATTTATCATTAATTGAAAGCCAAGTAACAAACTACCAATTAGCTACGATGGTGAAGATGGGTTGATTTCAATTCTAAGTACAAAATACCTGAATTCGACAGGTATAAGTATAGTAGAATTGTCATTGACTTTTATCTTCCTTCGTGGCCGAATGGGTTAGTCACTGTCTATATAAGCTTGCCGACCAGGGTTCGATTCCCGGCCGGAGCCAAGCTCTTGTCTTTGTGAGATTTCGCCTGGGGCTCTGATCCCGAGGTCGTTAAGAGAATCCAGACATTAATATATCAAAATATATATGGCTTATTTGAATATGAAAAACACGTAAAAATGTGCAAAATTTATCATTAATTGAATGCCAAGTAAAAAACTACCAATTAGCTACGATGGTGAAGATGGGTTGATTTCAATTCTAAGTACAAAATACCTGAATTCGACAGGTATAAGTATAGTAGAATTGTCATTGACTTTTATCTTCCTTCGTGGCCGAATGGGTTAGTCACTGTCTATATAAGCTTGCCGACCAGGGTTCGATTCCCGGCCGGAGCCAAGCTCTTGTCTTTGTGAGATTTCGCCTGGGGCTCTGATCCCGAGGTCGTTAAGAGAATCCAGACATTAATATATCAAAATATATATGGCTTATTTGAATATGAAAAACACGTAAAAATGTGCAAAATTTATCATTAATTGAATGCCAAGTAACAAACTACCAATTAGCTACGATGGTGAAGATTGGTTGATTTCAATTCTAAGTACAAAATACCTGAATTCGACAGGTATAAGTATAGTAGAATTGTCATTGACTTTTATCTTCCTTCGTGGCCGAATGGGTTAGTCACTGTCTATATAAGCTTGCCGACCAGGGTTCGATTCCCGGCCGGAGCCAAGCTCTTGTCTTTGTGAGATTTCGCCTGGGGCTCTGATCCCGAGGTCGTTAAGAGAATCCAGACATTAATATATCAAAATATATATGGCTTATTTGAATATGAAAAGCACGTAAAAATGTGCAAAATTTATCATTAATTGAATGCCAAGTAACAAACTACCAATTAGCTACGATGGTGAAGATGGGTTGATTTCAATTCTAAGTACAAGATACCTGAATTCGACAGGTATAAGTATAGTAGAATTGTCATTGACTTTTATCTTCCTTCGTGGCCGAATGGGTTAGTCACTGTCTATATAAGCTTGCCGACCAGGGTTCGATTCCCGGCCGGAGCCAAGCTCTTGTCTTTGTGAGATTTCGCCTGGGGCTCTGATCCCGAGGTCGTTAAGAGAATCCAGACATTAATATATCAAAATATATATGGCTTATTTGAATATGAAAAACACGTAAAAATGTGCAAAATTTATCATTAATTGAATGGCAAGTAAAAAACTACCAATTAGCTACGATGGTGAAGATGGGTTGATTTCAATTCTAAGTACAAAATACCTGAATTCGACAGGTATAAGTATAGTACAATTGTCATTGACTTTTATCTTCCTTCGTGGCCGAATGGGTTAGTCACTGTCTATATAAGCTTGCCGACCAGGGTTCGATTCCCGGCCGGAGCCAAGCTCTTGTCTTTGTGAGATTTCGCCTGGGGCTCTGATCCCGAGGTCGTTAAGAGAATCCAGACATTAATATATCAAAATATATATGGCTTATTTGAATATGAAAAACACGTAAAAATGTGCAAAATTTATCATTAATTGAATGCCAAGTAACAAACTACCAATTAGCTACGATGGTGAAGATGGGTTGATTTCAATTCTAAGTACAAAATACCTGAATTCGACAGGTATAAGTATAGTAGAATTGTCATTGACTTTTATCTTCCTTCGTGGCCGAATGGGTTAGTCACTGTCTATATAAGCTTGCCGACCAGGGTTCGATTCCCGGCCGGAGCCAAGCTCTTGTCTTTGTGAGATTTCGCCTGGGGCTCTGATCCCGAGGTCGTTAAAAGAATCCAGACATTAATATATCAAAATATATATGGCTTATTTGAATATGAAAAACACGTAAAAATGTGCAAAATTTATCATTAATTGAATGCCAAGTAACAAACTACCAATTAGCTACGATGGTGAAGATGGGTTGATTTCAATTCTAAGTACAAAATACCTGAATTCGACAGGTATAAGTATAGTAGAATTGTCATTGACTTTTATCTTCCTTCGTGGCCGAATGGGTTAGTCACTGTCTATATAAGCTTGCCGACCAGGGTTCGATTCCCGGCCGGAGCCAAGCTCTTGTCTTTGTGAGATTTCGCCTGGGGCTCTGATCCCGAGGTCGTTAAGAGAATCCAGACATTATTATATCAAAATATATATGGCTTATTTGAATATGAAAAACACGTAAAAATGTGCAAAATTTATCATTAATTGAATGCCAAGTAACAAACTACCAATTAGCTACGATGGTGAAGATGGGTTGATTTCAATTCTAAGTACAAAATACCTGAATTCGACAGGTATAAGTATAGTAGAATTGTCATTGACTTTTATCTTCCTTCGTGGCCGAATGGGTTAGTCACTGTCTATATAAGCTTGCCGACAAGGGTTCGATTCCCGGCCGGAGCCAAGCTCTTGTCTTTGTGAGATTTCGCCTGGGGCTCTGATCCCGAGGTCGTTGAGAGAATCCAGACATTAATATATCAAAATATATATGGCTTACTTGAATATGAAAAACACGTAAAAATGTGCAAAATTTATCATTAATTGAATGCCAAGTAAAAAACTACCAATTAGCTACGATGGTGAAGATGGGTTGATTTCAATTCTAAGTACAAAATACCTGAATTCGACAGGTATAAGTATAGTAGAATTGTCATTGACTTTCATCTTCCTTCGTGGCCGAATGGGTTAGTCACTGTCTATATAAGCTTGCCGACCAGGGTTCGATTCCCGGCCGGAGCCAAGCTCTTGTCTTTGTGAGATTTCGCCTGGGGCTCTGATCCCGAGGTCGTTAAGAGAATCCAGACATTAATATATCAAAATATATATGGCTTATTTGAATATGAAAAACACGTAAAAATGTGCAAAATTTATCATTAATTGAATGCCAAGTAACAAACTACCAATTAGCTACGATGGTGAAGATGGGTTGATTTCAATTCTAAGTACAAAATACCTGAATTCGACAGGTATAAGTATAGTAGAATTGTCATTGACTTTTATCTTCCTTCGTGGCCGAATGGGTTAGTCACTGTCTATATAAGCTTGCCGACCAGGGTTCGATTCCCGGCCGGAGCCAAGCTCTTGTCTTTGTGAGATTTCGCCTGGGGCTCTGATCCCGAGGTCGTTAAGAGAATCCAGACATTAATATATCAAAATATATATGGCTTATTTGAATATGAAAAGCACGTAAAAATGTGCAAAATTTATCATTAATTGAATGCCAAGTAACAAACTAC
>NC_090748.1:25805282-25817782 GCF_036898095.1 Palaemon carinicauda | reverse complement strand
ATTAAATTATGAAATATGGCTAATCATGAACTCTACTTTAAAAGTAGTACTTCAATAATTACCAATGTCTATTATGGGTTTTCCACCATCAATGACAAAAATTTCCATGCCCAAAAAAAAAAAAAAAAAAAAAAAAAAAAAAAAAAAAAAAAAAAAAAGGAATAAACAATAGGAATATTCAAGGATGAGAAAACAATCGGAACTTAAAGGAACAATAAACTAACATTACCCCTAACAAGCCCTACAATCATTAAAACTGAATTAGCTAGAATTAATAGGATAACGATACAGTATCTAATTCACTTCCCGACCTCAACCTTTTCCTACCACGTAATATGACTACACGAACAAATACAAATTTATATTGCACCACAACGAGAATTTATTCCACTTTCAATAAAGCGCTTTCACATGACAACTCACCAGACACAAAAGAAACAATATAGACAGAACTTTACCTTAACCCCAGTGATATTACTTCCAGTGATAGGCCACAAACCTTGCAGAACATTTAAATGAAATCCACCAACCTTCACATGTAAGGAAGTTCACATAGTTGTCAGCAGTAAACTGTAAATATAAATCATACATAAGTTACACGTCTAGCAACTCTGCAAATGATCTTACTCAGTGCGCCAATTGTCAAGCTTTTATTTGCAGATGGAAATGAATTAGGCGCTTGTTACCTAACACTTTAGCTAGACTGGTATTTTAGTAAAAAGAGCTACGAAATTATACATTTATTAACAATAAATAGAAAAACTCGTAATAGTATTAGATGACACGTGGGTTGAAATGTGGGTACTCTTGAAATTGTCGAGTGGGCCGAAGATGGTAGATCCATGATGATAGACTTTGCCCCAGGTAATGAAAATGGTACACCCAACAAGTCATTTAAGTTAAGACAATATGTCACACAGGCAAGACAAGGTAAGGTAAAGTAGAGTTGAGTGTCTGCAACATAAATACACAAACAATAGCTTAGAACAAATGTTCACTGTTAACATATCACTATTAAACCATAATAGCTTTACATAATAATTTACAAAGAACATAATGTTTACAACAAAGAGCAAATAACTTCTTACCATGTGAAATGTTGCGGAGTTCGTAAGGTAGTGGCTATCACTTGGAAAGTAAATCAAAGGTAAACAATAATAATACCAAGGACACTAAAATAACGAACAGAACAACCAACGCCATCTATTAAAGTAAATAAAACAACACCCAAGGATCATAGAATGGACAACCAACGCCATCTATTGAATGAATAAAGCAACAAACACACAGATTCTAGTTTTAAGAAAGGAAATACCCGACAAACACCCATACCAACAAAAACTAGAATTTCTAAATATAACTCAAATATTCAAAATATTATATGCACCGGCTAAGCATGTCTGAACAAATATTATCTGACCCCTTGATATACTCAATCAGGAAATTATAAGGTTGCAGGCTAAGAGCCCATCGCATTAAGCGATCATTCTTATTCCTCATGGAATTTAGATAAGTTAATGGAAGATGGTCTGTTTGCAGGATGAATTCTGTCCCATACAGATATTCCTTGAATTTTAAGATAGACCATACAATTGCATAACACTCTTTATCAATAGTAGAGTAACGTCTTTCTGCTTCTGAAAATTTCTTTCCAGACCATACAATTGCATAACACTCTTTATCAATAGTAGAGTAACGTCTTTCTGCTTCTGAAAATTTCTTTCCAGCATATGACACAGGCATAAGCACATTATCACTTTCTTGCAATAACACTGCACCAATACCATCCATGGATGCATCCGTTCGAAGATAGAAGGTCCTATTAAAATCTGGCAATAACAAAATAGGAGATTTAGTTAGAGAAGCTTTCAAATTATTGAAACTTTTAATTCGTTCATCAGTCCAATTCCGAATATTGCAACTCCCTTTCTTAAGCATAGTCGTTAATGGTGCAGAAAGAATAGACAAATGTGGAATGAACTTATTATAAAATCCTACAACTCCAACAAAAGATCTTAATTGTTTCTATGTTTCTGGAAGGGGAAAATTTATTATATCTGCAATTCTATTATCAAAAGGTGTTAAAGAAATGTTACCAAGAGAATGTCCTAAATACTTAATTATATTATAAGCAAAGAAGCATTTCTTAGGGCCAACTGTTAATCCATGTTCTCTTAATCTTAACAAAACATTTTTAAGATGAACTATATGATCTGACCAACTATTACTATAAATAAGGACATTGTTAAAATAACATGTAGTATTTTCCAAACCAGCCAAGACTTTTCTCATAAGTCTAACAAAAGTTGAACAAGCTGTGCTAGTTCCAAACGGCATCTTCTTGAATTGCATCAAACCATACTTTGTTGCAAATGCAGTATACTTTCTGCTTTCTAAAGTTAAGGGTACTTACCAGTATCGTTTTGACAAATCAAGCTCTGTAAAACAGACTTTATTAGCAAGCTTATGTAAAGATTCATTCATACGTGGCTTGGGTTCGGCATCATATACGGTTACTTCATTAAGACTTCGAAAGTCAATACACAATGTCAAAGATCCATCTTCCTTCTTTACGAAGACAACTCTAACTGAAACCTTTTTCCCTCTCTCTCAGCTATTCTATCCTCTCTATCCTGTTGCTTTGCCTTTTCTGCCAACTCTGACTGAATCCTTTTTTCCTCTCTCTCAACTATTCTATCCTCTCTAGCCTGTTGCTTTGCTATAAATTCCTCAGCTTCATTAGTCTCCATACCAAGCTTAATAGCCTTATCCATCAAATCACCAAGATCCATAATAATGATGGGTAAGTACACAGTTGATAAAAAAAACAACACTTTTATAATAAGTATTAATAAAACATTAAATTATGAAATATGGCTAATCATGAACTCTACTTTAAAAGTAGTACTTCAATAATTACCAATGTCTATTATGGGTTTTCCACCATCAATGACAAAAATTTCCATGCCCCCCCCCCCCCCAAAAAAAAAAAAAAAAAAAAAAAAAAAAGAATAAACAATAGGAATATTCAAGGATGAGAAAACAATCGGAACTTAAAGGAACATTAAACTAACATTACCCCTAACAAGCCCTACAATCATTAAAACTGAATTAGCTAGAATTAATAGGATAACGATACAGTATCTAATTCACTTCCCGACCTCAACCTTTTCCTACCACGTAATATGACTACACGAACAAATACAAATTTATATTGCACCACAACGAGAATTTATTCCACTTTCAATAAAGCGCTTTCACATGACAACTCACCAGACACAAAAGAAACAATATAGACAGAACTTTACCTTAACTCCAGTGATATTACTTCCAGTGATAGGCCACAAACCTTGCAGAACATTTAAATGAAATCCACCAACCTTCACATGTAAGGAAGTTCACATAGTTGTCAGCAGTAAACTGTAAATATAAATCATACATAAGTTACACGTCTAGCAACTCTGCAAATGATCTTACTCAGTGCGCCAATTGTCAAGCTTTTATTTGCAGATGGAAATGAATTAGGCGCTTGTTACCTAACACTTTAGCTATACTGGTATTTTAGTAAAAAGAGCTACGAAATTATACATTTATTAACAATAAATAGAAAAACTCGTAATAGTATTAGATGACACGTGGGTTGAAATGTGGGTACTCTTGAAATTGTCGAGTGGGCCGAAGATGGTAGATCCATGATGATAGACTTTGCCCCAGGTAATGAAAATGGTACACCCAACAAGTCATTTAAGTTAAGACAATATGTCACACAGGCAAGACAAGGTAAGGTAAAGTAGAGTCTAGTGTCTGCAACATAAATACACAAACAATAGCTTAGAACAAATGTTCACTGTTAACATATCACTATTAAACCATAATAGCTTTACATAATAATTTACAAAGAACATAATGTTTACAACAGAGAGCAAATAACTTCTTACCATGTGAAATGTTGCGGAGTTCGTAAGGTAGTGGCTATCACTTGGAAAGTAAATCAAAGGTAAACAATAATAATACCAAGGACACTAAAATAACGAACAGAACAACCAACGCAATCTATTAAAGTAAATAAAACAACACCCAAGGATCATAGAATGGACAACCAACGCCATCTATTGAATGAATAAAGCAACAAACACACAGATTCTAGTTTTAAGAAAGGAAATACCCGACAAACACCCATACCAACAAAAACTAGAATTTCTAAATATAACTCAAATATTCAAAATATTATATGCACCGGCTAAGCATGTCTGAACAAATATTATCTGACCCCTTGATATACTCAATCAGGAAATTATAAGGTTGCAGGCTAAGAGCCCATCGCATTAAGCGATCATTCTTATTCCTCATGGAATTTAGATAAGTTAATGGAAGATGGTCTGTTTGCAGGATGAATTCTGTCCCATACAGATATTCCTTGAATTTTAAGATAGACCAAACAATTGCATAACACTCTTTATCAATAGTAGAGTAACGTCTTTCTGCTTCTGAAAATTTCTTTCCAGCATATGACACAGGCATAAGCACATTATCACTTTCTTGCAATAACACTGAACCAATACCATCCATGGATGCATCCGTTCGAAGATAGAAGGTCCTATTAAAATCTGGCAAAAACAAAATAGGAGATTTAGTTAGAGAAGCTTTCAAATTATTGAAACTTTTAATTTGTTCATCAGTCCAATTCCGAATATTGCAACTCCCTTTCTTAAGCATAGTCGTTAATGGTGCAGAAAGAATAGACAAATGTGGAATGAACTTATTATAAAATCCTACAACTCCAACAAAAGATCTTAATTGTTTCTATGTTTCTGGAAGGGGAAAATTTATTATATCTGCAATTCTATTATCAAAAGGTGTTAAAGAAATGTTACCAAGAGAATGTCCTAAATACTTAATTATCTTATAAGCAAAGAAGCATTTCTTAGGGCCAACTGTTAATCCATGTTCTCTTAATCTTAACAAAACATTTTTAAGATGAACTATATGATCTGACCAACTATTACTATAAATAAGGACATTGTTAAAATAACATGTAGTATTTTCCAAACCAGCCAAGACTTTTCTCATAAGTCTAACAAAAGTTGAACAAGCTGTGCTAATTCCAAACGGCATCTTCTTGAATTGCATCAAACCATACTTTGTTGCAAATGCAGTATACTTTCTGCTTTCTAAAGTTAAGGGTACCTACCAGTATCGTTTTGACAAATCAAGCTCTGTAAAACAGACTTTATTAGCAAGCTTATGTAAAGATTCATTCATACGTGGCTTGGGTTCGGCATCATATACGGTTACTTCATTAAGACTTCGAAAGTCAATACACAATGTCAAAGATCCATCTTCCTTCTTTACGAAGACAACTCTAACTGAAACCTTTTTCCCTCTCTCTCAGCTATTCTATCCTCTCTATCCTGTTGCTTTGCCTTTTCTGCCAACTCTGACTGAATCCTTTTTTCCTCTCTCTCAACTATTCTATCCTCTCTAGCCTGTTGCTTTGCTATAAATTCCTCAGCTTCATTAGTCTCCATACCAAGCTTAATAGCCTTATCCATCAAATCACCAAGATCCATAATAATGATGGGTAAGTACACAGTTGATAAAAAAAAACAACACTTTTATAATAAGTATTAATAAAACATTAAATTATGAAATATGGCTAATCATGAACTCTACTTTAAAAGTAGTACTTCAATAATTACCAATGTCTATTATGGGTTTTCCACCATCAATGACAAAAATTTCCATGCCCAAAAAAAAAAAAAAAAAAAAAAGAATAAATAATAGGAATATTCAAGGATGAGAAAACAATCGGAACTTAAAGGAACATTAAACTAACATTACCCCTAACAAGCCCTACAATCATTAAAACTGAATTAGCTAGAATTAATAGGGTAACGATACAGTATCTAATTCACTTCCCGACCTCAACCTTTTCCTACCACGTAATATGACTACACGAACAAATACAAATTTATATTGCACCACAACGAGAATTTATTCCACTTTCAATAAAGCGCTTTCACATGAC
The DNA here is from genome assembly GCF_036898095.1 of Palaemon carinicauda. Classification (NCBI taxonomy): domain Eukaryota; kingdom Metazoa; phylum Arthropoda; class Malacostraca; order Decapoda; family Palaemonidae; genus Palaemon; species Palaemon carinicauda. Next base: position 25,811,754 of record NC_090748.1, on the reverse strand, counting down.
AACTCACCAGACACAAAAGAAACAATATAGACAGAACTTTACCTTAACTCCAGTGATATTACTTCCAGTGATAGACCACAAACCTTGCAGAACATTTAAATGAAATCCACCAACCTTCACATGTAAGGAAGTTCACATAGTTGTCAGCAGTAAACTGTAAATATAAATCATACATAAGTTACACGTCTAGCAACTCTGCAAATGATCTTACTCAGTGCGCCAATTGTCAAGCTTTTATTTGCAGATGGAAATGAATTAGGCGCTTGTTACCTAATACTTCAGCTAGACTGGTATTTTAGTAAAAAGAGCTACGAAATTATACATTTATTAACAATAAATAGAAAAACTCGTAATAGTATTAGATGACACGTGGGTTGAAATGTGGGTACTCTTGAAATTGTCGAGTGGGCCGAAGATGGTAGATCCATGATGATAGACTTTGCCCCAGGTAATGAAAATGGTACACCCAACAAGTCATTTAAGTTAAGACAATATGTCACACAGGCAAGACAAGGTAAGGTAAAGTAGAGTTGAGTGTCTGCAACATAAATACACAAACAATAGCTTAGAACAAATGTTCACTGTTAACATATCACTATTAAACCATAATAGCTTTACATAATAATTTACAAAGAACATAAAGTTTACAACAAAGAGCAAATAACTTCTTACCATGTGAAATGTTGCGGAGTTCGTAAGGTAGTGGCTATCACTTGGAAAGTAAATCAAAGGTAAACAATAATAATACCAAGGACACTAAAATAACGAACAAAACAACCAACGCCATCTATTAAAGTAAATAAAACAACACCCAAGGATCATAGAATGGACAACCATCGCCATCTATTGAATGAATAAAGCAACAAACACACAGATTCTAGTTTTAAGAAAGGAAATACCCGACAAACACCCATACCAACAAAAACTAGAATTTCTAAATATAACTCAAATATTCAAAATATTATATGCACCGGCTAAGCATGTCTGAACAAATATTATCTGACCCCTTGATATACTCAATCAGGAAATTATAAGGTTGCAGGCTAAGAGCCCATCGCATTAAGCGATCATTCTTATTCCTCATGGAATTTAGATAAGTTAATGGAAGATGGTCTGTTTGCAGGATGAATTCTGTCCCATACAGATATTCCTTGAATTTTAAGATAGACCATACAATTGCATTACACTCTTTATCAATAGTAGAGTAACGTCTTTCTGCTTCTGAAAATTTCTTTCCAGCATATGACACAGGCATAAGCACATTATCACTTTCTTGCAATAACACTGCACCAATACCATCCATGGATGCATCCGTTCGAAGATAGAAGGTCCTATTAAAATCTGGCAATAACAAAATAGGAGATTTAGTTAGAGAAGCTTTCAAATTATTGAAACTTTTAATTTGTTCATCAGTCCAATTCCGAATATTGCAACTCCCTTTCTTAAGCATAGTCGTTAATGGTGCAGAAAGAATAGACAAATGTGGAATGAACTTATTATAAAATCCTACAACTCCAACAAAAGATCTTAATTGTTTCTATGTTTCTGGAAGGGGAAAATTTATTATATCTGCAATTCTATTATCAAAAGGTGTTGAAGAAATGTTACCAAGAGAATGTCCTAAATACTTAATTATCTTATAAGCAAAGAAGCATTTCTTAGGGCCAACTGTTAATCCATGTTCTCTTAATCTTAACAAAACATTTTTAAGATGAACTATATGATCTGACCAACTATTACTATAAATAAGGACATTGTTAAAATAACATGTAGTATTTTCCAAACCAGCCAAGACTTTTCTCATAAGTCTAACAAAAGTTGAACAAGCTGTGCTAATTCCAAACGGCATCTTCTTGAATTGCATCAAACCATACTTTGTTGCAAATGCAGTATACTTTCTGCTTTCTAAAGTTAAGGGTACCTACCAGTATCGTTTTGACAAATCAAGCTCTGTAAAACAGACTTTATTAGCAAGCTTATGTAAAGATTCATTCATACGTGGCTTGGGTTCGGCATCATATACGGTTACTTCATTAAGACTTCGAAAGTCAATACACAATGTCAAAGATCCATCTTCCTTCTTTACGAAGACAACTCTAACTGAAACCTTTTTCCCTCTCTCTCAGCTATTCTATCCTCTCTATCCTGTTGCTTTGCCTTTTCTGCCAACTCTGACTGAATCCTTTTTTCCTCTCTCTCAACTATTCTATCCTCTCTAGCCTGTTGCTTTGCTATAAATTCCTCAGCTTCATTAGTCTCCATACCAAGCTTAATAGCCTTATCCATCAAATCACCAAGATCCATAATAATGATGGGTAAGTACACAGTTGATAAAAAAAAACAACACTTTTATAATAAGTATTAATAAAACATTAAATTATGAAATATGGCTAATCATGAACTCTACTTTAAAAGTAGTACTTCAATAATTACCAATGTCTATTATGGGTTTTCCACCATCAATGACAAAAATTTCCATGCCCAAAAGAAAAAAAAAAAAAAGAATAAACAATAGGAATATTCAAGGATGAGAAAACAATCGGAACTTAAAGGAACATTAAACTAACATTACCCCTAACAAGCCCTACAATCATTAAAACTGAATTAGCTAGAATTAATAGGGTAACGATACAGTATCTAATTCACTTCCCGACCTCAACCTTTTCCTACCACGTAATATGACTACACGAACAAATACAAATTTATATTGCACCACAACGAGAATTTATTCCACTTTCAATAAAGCGCTTTCACATGACAACTCACCAGACACAAAAGAAACAATATAGACAGAACTTTACCTTAACTCCAGTGATATTACTTCCAGTGATAGGCCACAAACCTTGCAGAACATTTAAATGAAATCCACCAACCTTCACATGTAAGGAAGTTCACATAGTTGTCAGCAGTAAACTGTAAATATAAATCATACATAAGTTACACGTCTAGCAACTCTGCAAATGATCTTACTCAGTGCGCCAATTGTCAAGCTTTTATTTGCAGATGGAAATGAATTAGGCGCTTGTTACCTAACACTTCAGCTAGACTGGTATTTTAGTAAAAAGAGCTACGAAATTATACATTTATTAACAATAAATAGAAAAACTCGTAATAGTATTAGATGACACGTGGGTTGAAATGTGGGTACTCTTGAAATTGTCGAGTGGGCCGAAGATGGTAGATCCATGATGATAGACTTTGCCCCAGGTAATGAAAATGGTACACCCAACAAGTCATTTAAGTTAAGACAATATGTCACACAGGCAAGACAAGGTAAGGTAAAGTAGAGTTGAGTGTCTGCAACATAAATACACAAACAATAGCTTAGAACAAATGTTCACTGTTAACATATCACTATTAAACCATAATAGCTTTACATAATAATTTACAAAGAACATAAAGTTTACAACAAAGAGCAAATAACTTCTTACCATGTGAAATGTTGCGGAGTTCGTAAGGTAGTGGCTATCACTTGGAAAGTAAATCAAAGGTAAACAATAATAATACCAAGGACACTAAAATAACGAACAGAACAACCAACGCCATCTATTAAAGTAAATAAAACAACACCCAAGGATCATAGAATGGACAACCAACGCCATCTATTGAATGAATAAAGCAACAAACACACAGATTCTAGTTTTAAGAAAGGAAATACCCGACAAACACCCATACCAACAAAAACTAGAATTTCTAAATATAACTCAAATATTCAAAATATTATATGCACCGGCTAAGCATGTCTGAACAAATATTATCTGACCCCTTGATATACTCAATCAGGAAATTATAAGGTTGCAGGCTAAGAGCCCATCGCATTAAGCGATCATTCTTATTCCTCATGGAATTTAGATAAGTTAATGGAAGATGGTCTGTTTGCAGGATGAATTCTGTCCCATACAGATATTCCTTGAATTTTAAGATAGACCATACAATTCCATACAATTGCATTACACTCTTTATCAATAGTAGAGTAACGTCTTTCTGCTTCTGAAAATTTCTATCCAGCATATGACACAGGCATAAGCACATTATCACTTTCTTGCAATAACACTGCACCAATACCATCCATGGATGCATCCGTTCGAAGATAGAAGGTCCTATTAAAATCTGGCAATAACAAAATAGGAGATTTAGTTAGAGAAGCTTTCAAATTATTGAAACTTTTAATTTGTTCATCAGTCCAATTCCGAATATTGCAACTCCCTTTCTTAAGCATAGTCGTTAATGGTGCAGAAAGAATAGACAAATGTGGAATGAACTTATTATAAAATCCTACAACTCCAACAAAAGATCTTAATTGTTTCTATGTTTCTGGAAGGGGAAAATTTATTATATCTGCAATTCTATTATCAAAAGGTGTTGAAGAAATGTTACCAAGAGAATGTCCTAAATACTTAATTATCTTATAAGCAAAGAAGCATTTCTTAGGGCCAACTGTTAATCCATGTTCTCTTAATCTTAACAAAACATTTTTAAGATGAACTATATGATCTGACCAACTATTACTATAAATAAGGACATTGTTAAAATAACATGTAGTATTTTCCAAACCAGCCAAGACTTTTCTCATAAGTCTAACAAAAGTTGAACAAGCTGTGCTAATTCCAAACGGCATCTTCTTGAATTGCATCAAACCATACTTTGTTGCAAATGCAGTATACTTTCTGCTTTCTAAAGTTAAGGGTACCTACCAGTATCGTTTTGACAAATCAAGCTCTGTAAAACAGACTTTATTAGCAAGCTTATGTAAAGATTCATTCATACGTGGCTTGGGTTCGGCATCATATACGGTTACTTCATTAAGACTTCGAAAGTCAATACACAATGTCAAAGATCCATCTTCCTTCTTTACGAAGACAACTCTAACTGAAACCTTTTTCCCTCTCTCTCAGCTATTCTATCCTCTCTATCCTGATGCTTTGCCTTTTCTGCCAACTCTGACTGAATCCTTTTTTCCTCTCTCTCAACTATTCTATCCTCTCTAGCCTGTTGCTTTGCTATAAATTCCTCAGCTTCATTAGTCTCCATACCAAGCTTAATAGCCTTATCCATCAAATCACCAAGATCCATAATAATGATGGGTAAGTACACAGTTGATAAAAAAAAACAACACTTTTATAATAAGTATTAATAAAACATTAAATTATGAAATATGGCTAATCATGAACTCTACTTTAAAAGTAGTACTTCAATAATTACCAATGTCTATTATGGGTTTTCCACCATCAATGACAAAAATTTCCATGCCAAAAAAAAAAAAAAAAAAAAAAAAAAAAAAAAGAAAAAAGAATAAACAATAGGAATATTCAAGGATGAGAAAACAATCGGAACTTAAAGGAACATTAAACTAACATTACCCCTAACAAGCCCTACAATCATTAAAACTGAATTAGCTAGAATTAATAGGATAACGATACAGTATCTAATTCACTTCCCGACCTCAACCTTTTCCTACCACGTAATATGACTACACGAACAAATACAAATTTATATTGCACCACAACGAGAATTTATTCCACTTTCAATAAGGCGCTTTCACATGACAACTCACCAGACACAAAAGAAACAATATAGACAGAACTTTACCTTAACTCCAGTGATATTACTTCCAGTGATAGGCCACAAACCTTGCAGAACATTTAAATGAAATCCACCAACCTTCACATGTAAGGAAGTTCACATAGTTGTCAGCAGTAAACTGTAAATATAAATCATACATAAGTTACACGTCTAGCAACTCTGCAAATGATCTTACTCAGTGCGCCAATTGTCAAGCTTTTATTTGCAGATGGAAATGAATTAGGCGCTTGTTACCTAACACTTTAGCTAGACTGGTATTTTAGTAAAAAGAGCTACGAAATTATACATTTATTAACAATAAATAGAAAAACTCGTAATAGTATTAGATGACACGTGGGTTGAAATGTGGGTACTCTTGAAATTGTCGAGTGGGCCGAAGATGGTAGATCCATGATGATAGACTTTGCCCCAGGTAAAGAAAATGGTACACCCAACAAGTCATTTAAGTTAAGACAATATGTCACACAGGCAACACAAGGTAAGGTAAAGTAGAGTTGAGTGTCTGCAACATAAATACACAAACAATAGCTTAGAACAAATGTTCACTGTTAACATATCACTATTAAACCATAATAGCTTTACATAATAATTTACAAAGAACATAATGTTTACAACAAAGAGCAAATAACTTCTTACCATGTGAAATGTTGCGGAGTTCGTAAGGTAGTGGCTATCACTTGGAAAGTAAATCAAAGGTAAACAATAATAATACCAAGGACACTAAAATAACGAACAGAACAACCAACGCCATCTATTAAAGCAAATAGAACAACACCCAAGGATCATAGAATGGACAACCAACGCCATCTATTGAATGCATAAAGCAACAAACACACACATTCTAGTTTTAAGAAACGAAATACCCGATATATATATATATATATATATG